>NC_056743.1:876283110-876413110 GCF_019279795.1 Protopterus annectens | reverse complement strand
CATCAGTGAAGCAGAATGAGAAGAGGACAACACAGATGCCAAGTTATGGTAAGAGTACATAACTAAAAATTTCCTGCCAGGCTTGGAAGGAACTGGACACTGAGCCCATCCCCAAACACCCAAATATGTTCTTGGTTCCCCCTTCAGATAGACCTCACTAGAGCAAGGGAATCTCAGTTGATGCCATAGTTGTGGCGAGCTGAACAGAACTCCTTTGTCCATCTACTGTACGCCTCTGCTGCATTCGTGCTGAGGTTGTTGAACTACCTGGCACATTTCAGTCATTTACAGAGAGATTTGATCAAGGAGCTTTCAAACACTGAGTCTGTTTGAGGAGGATCTCTAGAAGGTTTCTCCTCAACTGGCCACCCTTTCGTCCATTTCCAGTGCATTGATGAGGCTGATCTCCCATACAGTGGAGGGTGCCTCACAAGCAGCCGGTTCAGGCATAGCCGTTCGACATGCCTGGATGAGGCTATGTGACTTCGTGGAGCTCTTCAAGGCATCATTTGTTAATGCCCCCTTTGATGGCTCCTCTTTGTTCATACCATCAGTGAATGATGTGCTTATTTGAAGTGAGCAGGAGCGAAATACCCTGTCTGTCGTTGGAATCAAATTTTCTACCCCTAAATGTACATTCTCTAGGAACGAGCAAGGGGGTAAGAAAATATGGTTATGGAAATCTCGGGGACCTTTTCAGCACTCACATAGGGACACTTCCTCCAGAGGCAGAGGAGGAGGTTTCAATGGCAGAAATTGCCTCAGAGGCAGAAGGGGTCTTCAAACCAGGCTTCAGAAACTCTTCCTCTGATAGGCCTTCTCAGCATTCCATTGGCGGTCTGTCCACATCTGGAGGCAGCCGGGGGTCATTTTTCCTTGCACCTGGACAAATATCACAAAAAAATGCTTGGGTGCTAAAAATCATATCCAGAGATTACTACATACCTCTTTTCCCTTCCACCTGCTACCCAAAGATGGAAACTCCCTGATGTTCCACCCAGTCAGAGGGAATACGCAGCTCAAGAAATTCAAAAGCTGCTACAAAAAGTCATCCAAGAGGTCCCACCCAAACAGGATTCAGAACTTATATCTGCTTCATTTTAGTGCCAAAGAAAACAGGGAACTGGAGGCTAATTTTGGATCCAAGCCATTTGAGTCAGTATGTAACGAAGTCAAAGTTCTGAATGGTTACTTTTCAGTCCATCCTGCCTGTTCTGCGCAAGGACAATTGGATGTGCTGTATAGATCTTCAGGATGTGTACTATCACATCAGAATACACAGGCACTGCAGGAAACATCTGCACTTTTGGCTGGGAGCCAGTCACTACCAATTTAGAACACTGCCCTTTGGACTCACTACAACCCCCAAGGTGTTCAAATGCATGGCAGTCGTGGCACATCACTTGAGACTCAAAGGATACCTAGTGTTTTCTTATCTCAACGATTGGCTCCTCACTGCCCCAGCCAAGCATAATCTTCTGCAGGGTAGGGATTACTTGCTTCGGATCTCCATCTCCTTAGGCATTTCAATAAACCATGCTAAATAGACTCTAACTCCTACCCAGACTCTGAAATTTATAGGATTTCAACTGAATACTATGACTCAAGTTGCATTATTACCTCTTCATCATATCACTTCATTGAGAAATCGGGTGCGGGCCATACTGTCACATGTGTCCTCTCCAACAAAACTAGTTATTCAAGGTGTTTGGTCTGTCAACTGCCATTCTTCTACTTCGTGTAGAAAGATTCTTTGTTAATCCTTCAGTTGACATTGGTGGTACAATAGTCTGGTATTTACCAGCCTCTGTCATTTCCCATAAAACTCACTCAAATCTGCAAATGTCACGTTCAGTGGTGGGATCCAGTCATGATGACCTGTTTGTGGGTAGGCCATTCTTCCTTCCTCCCTCAGTCTCCACAGTAACCACGGACACTTCCCAACTAAGATGGGTGGGCATTTCATGACAAAGATGGTCCAAGGCACGTGGTCCACCTCAGAGACTAAGGTTTTTATCAGTGTCCTAGAGATGAGTGCATTCATTCTAATGTTGCAAGCCTTTCAGGATGTTCTCCCTGTAGGGACAATTGCAATCCACACAAACCTGTCAACAGTCTGGTAATCAACAAACAAGGAGGAACCCAGTCCTACCCATTGTGTAGAGAGGCCGTGAGGGTCTGGGAATAGGCAATCTCTTCAGACTACTTTCTCATTGCAATGCATATGCTGCGGAAAATGGAGAATGGAGAGGTAAGTCAGCAAGGAAAGGAGAGTAGTATTGCTGAAATTGAATTCATCCTCAAGTCTTGGTGAGTTCCTTCACGAGGTGGACCCTGTTTTTCAGAAAATCTCACCAAGACCGCACGAAGTAGGTTAAAAATTAAAAAAGATAGCTGGGTGCACGAGACCCAGGATAGAAAAAAAGTGCCAAATCTTGGTAGGCACACTGGTGCCAGGACTGGAAAAGATGAGTGTAGAATCCTCAAAATATGGAAACATTCTTAGAATGGGGCCAGGCCCAGAGGAAGGATTGCACCCCCCCCATTTTAGAAGGAGGTAGTATTCCACAAAAATCACAAAAACCGATGGCCAAAGAAGAGCCATAAAGACAATAAAGTGGAGTATTGAGGATAAGAATGAAATTATGTATTGTTACTATTGTGCAAAAAGCCCAGAATTTTCAGACACAAGATATACAAAAAGATTGAGAGAAATTAGAGAAAAGAAAAATATTTCCACAAGAAAAACTGCCAGAAGCTTCAAATAAAAAATTATATTCATTGATGCAACACATTTGTGAAAAAACGTATATAGATCAAGAAACATTAATCTATTTGGAAAAAAGCATCTGAGGAAGTGCGAAAATGTAAACAAAACCTGGTATAAAAAATATGGACATGGGAAAGAGACTTGATGTGGTGCAGTATTTATGCAAAGGAGAAAGCCAAATTAATCAATATAAAGAAGGCAGCCCCAAAGATATTCAAAGAGAAATGCAGGCAAAAGGCATCTAGATATGGAAAATTTCACAATAAAGAAAATGTCAGAGGGAATGTAGAAAAGAAGATTAGTAAGGTAGAAGTTAAAATATAAGTTGAAGTTATGGAATGCCTGCGAAGTAGTGGAGCTGGTGTAGAAGGTCTAGTACAGGATACTTCACAGCAAGATGGAGTGAGTCCACAAAGTAAGGAGAAGTAGGAAGGTCAGGAGACATCTGAAGAAGAAATATGGACATGGGAAAGAAAAAGCGATTTAATATGGTGTAATATTTATGCAAAGGAAGAAAGCAAAACTAACCAATACAAAAAAAGAGCAGCACCAAAGATATTTGAAGAGAAATACAGGCAAAGGAATCCGGATATGGAAAACTTTACAATACAAAAATAAGATGACAAAGAGGAAAAGGAGATTAGTAATGCAGAAGTTAAAGAAATAAAACCTGAGGTTATGGAGTATCTGCGAAATGAAGGATTCGGTGTAGAAAATCTAATTCAGAAAGCACCACAACAGGATAGAGCAATGGATAACCAAATTAAGGGGAAACCAGTGTGGAACGGGAAGCAATTGGTCAGTTGCAATATGAAGATATTTTGGAGCTTTCTACTGGAAACCAGTGTAAATGTTTACTTGAAGCTGGACAGCAAGGGAAGGAACAGGAAACTCTGATGCAGTCAGTGTTGAGGAGGAGTAGGCCGGTGAATTCCCATATGACAGAGCATTAGATGGCACAGGATGAAATTTAAGAGAATGTGCCACAGGAAGATGCTATAGAACTGTATATAGAATGCCGGCAGGAAATGGAAAGTAAAAAATCTGCCCTCAGTTTAGAAAAAATGAGCTAAGAAAAGAGTTGCTTGATTTAATAGAGATAGATATATTAAGATAAATGAAAGAAATAGACTGCAGAAGGTCAATACAACCCAAAAAGACAGAAGTTTGATCAAACAAATGAACACAGTAATTAGGACTGTTCATATAAATCCATGCGATATAACAGAAGTAAACAGGATATACTACTGTGCAGCTAAATTAATAACTGATAAAATTCTAATACAAGAACACGGGGTAGTGAGGGAAAGGAAGGGGAAAAATCTATCATCATCATGGAAGTATTGAATAGAGAAAACTATAAAGCAATTAAGGCAAGTGTCACTGTTAGAATATAGGAGAGGGAACAGATCAACAAAATTACTAAGAATGATTGACTTAATAAAAGCAATGTGCAGTAATAGAACAGATCAGGATCGATCATGCACTATTGCAAATCAGCTAAAAATCTCAGCACAGGCGGAAGATATGCAGATAAATATAAAGGAAAAGTACAGAATAAGCAATTTATTGATGACCCAAAAAAGTTTTACAAAGAATTGGGAAACGAGGTAAATTTCGGAGAAGTATTATGAAGATCCTGTGGAACCTAACAAAGATGCTAAATGGATAGAAGTAAAAGAATAAGAAGTTTAACAGTACAGGATATGAAATGGGATGAAGTAACAGCCAGAGAGATTGAAACAAAGTAAAACCCCAGGCCCTGATGCAGTACCTAACTTTTGGTTAAAAGTATTAACATTTTTGAACAAAGATTTAGCAATGAGGTAGATATGTATGCACAACCTGAACAGACACCAAACTGGCTAACAGGAAAAACAATGCTCCTACTTAAGAGTGAATCTACAGGCTACCCTAAAAACTATAGACCAATAACGTACCTTCAAATGATGTATAAACTATACATGGGAATTGATGCCGACAGGGTTTATAGTCATTTAAAAGAAAACTCAATTATGGTAGTAGAACATTAAGCACAATAAAAGAAAGTCATATGGAACAAAGGATCATTTGTTGTTAGTCATAGTGGAGAACTGTAAAAAGGAGAAGAATCTAAGTATGGCTTGGATTTGACTACAAAACATTTAATAGTATCCCACATTCATGGATAAGAGTGCTTAAAAATGTATAAGATACACCCTACACTGATCAACTGCATTACAGTGACCATGAAACAGTGGCAGACCACTTTGCAGTTAAGCCATGATAAAGGACAATTTATTATATCAGGGATAAAAATTCAAAGGTGGATATTCCAGGGTGACTGTCATAGCTGCTATTCTGCCTTGCCCTTAACCCATTAAGCTGTCTACTGAACAGCTTGGGCCATGGCTATAATTTGACTCCTAGAAAACAACAAAGTGTAAAAACTTCTCATCTTCTCTTTGTCAATGATTAAAAACTATAGTTCATCGGATGAGTAACTGAAAGTACAACTGCAAGTTGTCAAAACTTTTTCAAGTGATATAAGAATGTCATTTGGTCTTGATAAATGTGCAAAAGCAACCTTTAAAGCAGGAAAACTGCAGCACCAGGAAAACATCAGTTTGGGACAAGAATGTGATATAAAAGAACTAGAGCAAGAGGGAGTAAATAAATATTTGAGAACTGATGAAGGATCAGCAATAAAACATGAACAAATTAGTAAGGAATACTTCAGAAGACTTAAATTAATCCTGAAAACAGCATTGACATCTAGGAACAAAATCCAAGCTAACTGACAGTTTTGTAGTGATTGAACTCAAAACGTGTTGGATAGATTAGATAGGAAAACAGGGATGCTTCATGCTCCCCAAATGATTTATAAAAATCTGTGCATACCAAGATTTGTATAGTCCCTGTTCCGAAGGAGGGATGACCCTCCTTGAAATTGATTACATGCATAGATCTGCAATCGTGGGATTCCACACACATTTGCTGACCTGACAAGACCTAAACGTAGTGTAAGTTTTGAAACATGCGAATAAATCCAAGAAAACTTCTCTGCTTAATCTAGCCAAAGCATATTGGTGTCGAGCAGGAATGGAAATCAAACCAGAAGTAGATAAACTGAATGTGCCAACAAACTTATTTAGTTGAAGGACTAGATGAGAGGGCAAGAAATGTGGAAAATACATAAATAAAGTTGCAAGTATAGAAAACCTTCGGAAGAACCTCATGTTGATAAGGAATGAACACAGAATGGTTAAGGAGAAGCGAATTCAAACCAAGAGATGAAAGGTTAATATTGGTGGCCCAAGATAATGGGCTGCATACATGGTTTACAAAGCCATTAAACACGTGGGAGAAAGACAGATGTAGGTTTTGTAAAACTAAATTAGAAACGGTCGTATACCTCATTGTTGGTTGTGACATACTTATGGCAGAAGGACTGTATACTGAAAGGAATAATAATGTGGCAAGATTGTTGCACTGGGGACTGGGCAAACATGATACTGAAGTGGCTGAAAAACACTGGAAACTTGAGCCACAAACCATCCTAGAAAATGAAGTTTACGTCACGTGATCATCCGTTACCAACGGTTCAAAAGATAGATGCTAGAAAACTGGATGTAGTAGTCCATGAAAAGAAGACTAAAGTAGCATTGATAATTGAAATCGCCACACCCAGTGACTACAGTGTCTTGCGTACAGAGAGAGAAAGTCATAAAATATCAGGATTTGCAGGCAAAAATGAGAGCAATGTGGAAGAAAGATACCCAGACAGTTCCAATAGTAGTAGGAGCAATGAGTCTTATAAAATGGAATCTACAGTCATATTTAGATATGTTACCAATGCATGTAACTCTGTACGAATTGCAGAAAGAGTCATTACTGGGCATGTTGCAGGTGCTGCGAAGAGCACTTCTGGCTGACATCAAAGACTGAAGCAATACTAATTTCACGAACTTTAATCGAACTTTGACTTGGGAATGGGGTCCATTCCCATCATGGTATTAGAAACCCAAAAGATTTTGAGAAATTAAAAAAAGTGAGAAAACCAAGTGCTGGCAGACAGTCAGCAGGTCCATTCTGATTCCTCACAAGTGGTCATTCAATCAAACTCGAAGGGAATATGATCTTCAGCCGCTGGGGCCAACCTTGCTGTGACCAGTTTGCCTCTCCTCTCAACAAGTGCAGCAAGTACTTCACACTGTTCACACCTCCAGCGATGTCACTGAGGGATGCTTTGATTCATGATTTGTCCCTGGTTCTCTTCTATGCGTCTCCCCCCTTCCTGTGATTCCAAAGTTCATACAGAAAGCTTAGCAGGCTAAAGAGCTCAGTCATCCTCATTGCCCCCTTTTGGGCTCAACCGGTATGGTTCTTATTCCTCTGGTCTCATTTGAAATCCTCCATGGATAATGGAACCCACTCAGGATCTCCTGTCTCATCTGTCAGGAATTCAGCATCCCAGTCTCCATGCCCTCAAGGTGACCACATGGTTTCTCCACTTCCAGTGATAGTAAGATGGTCCAGGCTTGCTTCCCCAGTTTGTGACATTGCCTTGGCCTCCCAACAGGCTTCCACCAAGAACTTCTACAGAAGCAAATGGAGGAAAGGTCGGAATATTTGCCCTTTCCTCACTGTAGTGCAATCTCGGAGTTGGTATATATATTTAGCGGGGAGTGTGGGGGGTGCAGCCCCCCACAATAAGGAGTTTGAAGTTTGGCTTTTTCGCTCTTCAGAGCATCCACTATTATGAACTTTCGTTGACATAATATAAACACAATTCAGAAACCATTTGAACTGGTGGACAAATGTGATATGAAGTTTTTCTTGGAAAACAATCTTTTTAGTAGCGATCACTTTAGCAAAAAGAATTTGAGCTCCAGGCCTTATTCGCTAGGCCTCATTATATTTTCCATAAGGATAGGGTGCCTCTACAAACTAGCCCTTCCCTTCTGCCTAAAATGACCATGGAGACCAACATTAACCAGTCCATAAAACTACCAGTTTTCCTTGCAAACCTTTCTAATGGGGTTGGGAGGGTGGCTTAATGGCTAAGGTGTTTGCCTTACAAACACAAGGTGCAGGGTTTGAGTCTCACAAGGGATAATTGGCTAGGCTTCAAATGGCTCGCAAGGGCAGTTAGCTTAGTACTAAACTATGAACCTATAAGGGCAAATATGTGCTGCATATTCTTGATGTTCACAGACAATTACATTTTATCTTCACAGAACAAAATAGTACAGGAAGTCTCATCAGCTGTTTGTATCCTTTTCCCCTAACCGCTTGGGTCAGGCAGTTTCCAAAACTACTCTGGCCAAATGGATTACAGATTGTGTTTCACTGATTTAGTTTCAAAAAGGTTTGGAGTTACCTCATCCTCCACAAGCTCATTCCACTAGATCTATGGCTACTTCATCTGCCTTTTGCTTAAGAACTTCAAGTTGACGCCATCTGTGCTGCATCCACTTGGTCAAAGACTTGTGCCTGTGTTGCACACTGCAGATTAGACATAGTCTCCAGAAGCAGAGCTTCCTTTGGATCGACAGTGCTCCAGCATGTCTTTCCTTGATGGCCTCTTGAGAGTTACATAGCTGGGAGCTCTGAGCCATTCTTCAGGAAGAATGAAAAAGACCGCATCGGATTTAAGTTATGTACTTACCATAACTTGGCATCTGTGTTGTCCATTTTCATTCTTTCTGACCTTTCTGTCTCCCTGCCGTGTCACTCCTGGAAGGATCTCTGGATGATATTAGAACCCTCATGTTCCTAGATTGACAGATCTTTTTCTTGTGTCTGACCTGTCTCTGTAACACTGCGAGCATTAAAGACAGCAAACTTGATCTGAGGGGTTGGGGATAGGATAGAACATTATGGGTAGGGGGAGGAGATTAAGATTTGGATCCGAAATCTTGTATATGCGGCTGAGTTAGATCCAAGGATTGGATCCTAGACCCATTTATGAGGAAGAATGAAAATGAGCAACACAGTTGGCAAGTTATGGTAAGTACGTAACTTAACTTTAAAGCAAACATTCACTGTTGTCTTTACTGCAGAAGTATTGGTTGATATATTTATAGCATGCACTGTAATTGATGTATTTAAACTTTAACTGTCTGACTTAGCTAAAACGCACATAAATTCTTGTATAACTTTGATGTGTCCTGTTTGCAGCTTTTTAAACTTTTTCTTGCTTCTTGGCTGTGTGACATTGCACTGGAAACTTGAAAGTTTGTGTAGATAGTACATTGCTGTTAACAGGATAATGTATTTTGTTTTGAAGGAGCACTGCTGAAGTTTGTAGATTAGATTTTCTGAAATACTGTTAGTCTGTTGATGTTCTTCTGAAGTAGTGCTTTGAGTAAACACTGGTGCTCTGCAATCTGACAGCTGCAATTACTGTACGTCTGCTCTATTTTTTTTTTTTTTTCCTGTATGAAGTTTGCATGTAGAATATCAGTGGTGTCTTACTGAAAAGTCTGCTCTGTAAGGAGTAACTATTGTTGGCAGTGGCCTTATTCTGTATGGAGTTCACAGTTTCCCATCTGGGAAAAAGACTGGTGTGCTGCTGAAAAGAATGTTATGAAAAACCTGCTGTAGTTACTGATGGACTGGAAAAAAGTGTCAGAGACTCCTTTTAGTTTGTGCTGAAGTCCGTTCTGTAGAATACGCATAGCCTGACTGCTGATAAGGTTGCTATGGGGTTTTGGGACTTGAACTGTTGTCCCCCATCGATGGTAGGCTAGCCACTGTAAGAGTTGATATACTGGATGGTACTGGAATTAACTGGAGACAACTGAAATGAAACTGGAATGAATATCTTTATCTGTTAATTACCTAAACTTGTGCTGAACAGGTGCCAGTCTGTTCTTTATGGGCCAAGTTTTCTTGTACATTACACAATAACAGTTGCAAACTGTAGTACAGTTAAGAATGCTTTATTATATAGTGAAGATAAACAGTATCTGAATAGAATAATATTCTGGAATGCTGGATAACAGTAACAGTACTGATAGTGTTGATAAGTATATCCAAAGGTTCTGCACGTGTATTCTGATTCTCCTGAATAATATCAGCTGAAAATGTGTTTTCCTCTTGAGTAATGCTAGATATTTGACTTGACTTCGATAACTCTGGCTCGAGTGTCTGTACTGTGAAGACCTTTTGCATATTAGTCCAAAACCTAACTTGACTGACCATGTCTGAAGTATTTCTTAATAATACCAAAACCTTGTAATGTTTTACACGCCTCTTTAGCCTTGGTTTTCAGGCATTGTCGTGCATCTGCCTCACAGTGCCTGTCTATTCTTTTTCTAGCATTCCATTGCAAGTACACATAGCTTTCCTTGAGAACTATAAATGTGATAGTGTTCAATCTCGCCGTTTGTTCTTACACATGGGTTCGGAGCCGATCCTCGGCTCCGTGCCGGCCTCTTGCAAGCTCTGCATCGAGAAGAAGCTCGAGACAATCTAATACCCACAATCCCCCTCTGCCTTTACCTCAGATCTAGTTTGCCGCTGCTGCATTCGCATCGTTGGGAGCTAGCTCGAGCGTCTAAAGCTAAGATATAACTTATTTGTTATATTTTATTAGATTTTCTATTTCTATTTGATGTTTCAGTATTATACTGTATGATTGTGTTGTGGTCTGGTTGATTTCTTGGTACCGTTAACTAGTTTTATCGGTTAGATATTTTTCGGGGCCTACAACCCTTCATAAATTTAATTTTTTTGAGGAAAGAAAAGTTCTTTTATACCGGATTTGACAATTTTTTATCGGATTTGACAAACTTTGACGGATTTGACTGCATTACTGGATTTGTCTCTCTTTTCTATAATGTCTGATAAGGTGAAGTCAGGTTTCAAGCGTTGTCAGTGTGTCCAGAAAATGTCAGTGACTGACAACCATAGTTCCTGCGTCTACTGCCTTGGCCCTCTCCACTTGCAAGAGGACTGTTCCATCTGTCACTCTTTTAGTGGGAGGGTCATGACAGATAGACGCAGGAAACTAATGGACAGAGGTCTGTTGAAACCTTCTTTTCAGGAGGCTCTGGATGCTTCTGACCAGGCATCGAAGTCCTCTAAGGATTCGAAGACGTCGGAGCCCAAGTCATCGGCTCCGAGCTCTTCAGCAAAGGTTAGATCACCGGTTCCACAGACTTCGGGGCCGAGTGTTCAACTGGTATCTGTTCCTGAGCCTCGAGTCTTGGAACCGGTGATGGAGCTCCCTCCTTCGACCTTATTGAGGTCGGCTCCGTCTTCGGTTCCTTCGACCCGTTCTTCCTCCAAACTTTCGGATATCGATGTGGATCTCGTGGTGCAGAAGTTATTGGAGCATTCGGCCCTCTCCAAACTTATTTCGGTTTCCACCCAGTTGGTGTCGAAACTTGAAGGCCTCCCTGTATCTCCATCCATTCCTCCTCCGAGACCGATTCAGTCTTTGGAGCCGGAAGAGGCTGATCTACTGATTGTGGAGCCATCGGGTCCAGAGCCATCCTTTTCTCGGTCTGTTCCTCTCACCTCGACTCCGTCGGACCCGATACCGGAGTCTCGGAGCCGACTGTCTGTCCTTGGTTCCGGGGCTGAGAGTCGAACCGACGTTTTGGTTCCGACTCTCCCCCTCGGGGCCTCGGCGCGGATCGATTCGGCTCCGTCCTCAGGGTCGATGCCTTCGGTGCCCGTGTCGGGGATTCTTCCCATTTCCTCGGAACCGGGGGACTCTTTGATGCGGGACCCGGGAGCGTTCGACCTGATGAGGAAGGTGTTGTCTACCCAGACAACCACATCAGTGGAAGCAACCTCTCCTCCCCATAAAGGGCCGTTATCTTCATCTGCACCCACGGCCACATCCAAGCGTTGGGCACCAGTGTCTCAGCCACCCCTGGAGGGTGCCCCCTCTTCCTCCGAGGCTTCTTCGGATGCTCCCCACGAAGAAGTCCCTAGGAAGAGATTGTGTAAGAGGAGACACTTGGATTCTCCACAGGAATCCTTGACATCTGATACTGACTTAGATGAGTCAGAGGGGTCCCCTAAGTCACCTTCGGAAGATGTCTCTTTTTCGGACATATTGGAGATCCTGAAACAGAGAGGTGACTGGCAGTCCCTTCCCCCTTCTGAGGATGAGTCAGTTCTGCTGAAGGCATTTGGTGCTCGCCCTTCTTCCTCCTGGGTCACTCCGCCCTTGACGAACTAATGGAACTAATTGCTCAAGGGCGTGGGAGGCTCCTGACACAGTGGAACCAGTTCCAAGGAAACCTAATAAATACATCACGGCACCTCAGGACAAGTCCTACCTTACAAAAGGAGTTCCAGTAGATGCTATGGTGGTGGCAGCAGCCACGAAAAAGGAGATGTCGGAGTCTTCTTCGTCTATCCATCCTCCTAATAAAGATTCTAGGACGATGGATAGATACGGGAAGCGCATTTTTAGTTCAGCGGCTTTTTCCATGCGATCCCTGAACTATTTGACCCATTTTACACGTCTACAGAGGGATCTAGTCAAAGAGTTGGGAGATACCCTCCAGGGTACTACAGATGCGGCTGTCTCAGAAAAAGTGACAACGCAACTTAATACCCTTACATCTATTGTTAACTCGTCCATGAGGCTGATTTCCTACGCAGCCGAAGGTTCGAGTAGGGCAGCAGCTTCAGCGATTGCTCTTCGCAGACAATCCTGGATGCGCTTATGTTCCTTTGGAAGCCTTCAAGTCTTCCTTTACTAACGCCCCATTTGACGGTGCCACTCTCTTTGGCCCCAAAGTAAAGGAGACCCTTACCCGGTGTGAACAGGAGGGAAAGACTCTGCTGTCGGAGTCCGTTTTTCCACCCCAACCAGACCGTACCCCAAAGGGCAACGTGGTGGAAAAATGTGGTTTTGAAAACCCCAAGGATCTTTCCCAGGCACACAGGGTGATGCCCCCTCTAGAGGCAGAGGAGGGGGCAGAGGTGGAAGATGCCGCCCTGGCGGCAGAGGGGGTCCGCAACATTAAGGTGACAGGGAGACACTCCCTGGTAAACCTTTCCAGCACTCCTGAGAGGAGGCCCGACTGTCCTGCTCTGGAGGCAGTCGGGGTCGCTAGCTTTATACCCTCAGGCCTGGCAAAATATAACTACAGACAAGTGGGTAAAAAGCGTGGTTACCAGAGGTTACAACATACCCTTTCTATCTCATCCCATCCCAAAGAAAAGACTCCCAGATGTACCGCCTCATCTGCGAGAGCCAGCAGCTATAGAAATTTCAAAGCTGCTAGAAAAAAGAGTCATCCAACCAGTCCCAGCGGACCAGCAAGGATTCGGGACTTACTTAAGGTTCTTTTTAGTTCCAAAGAAAACAGGGGACTGGAGGCCCATTCTGGACCTAAGCTACCTCAATACCTTCGTCAGGAAAGAAAAGTTCGAATGGTCACGCTTCAATCGATCCTTCCATTCTTACAGAAGGACGACTGGATGTGCTCAATAGATCTAGAGGATGCATACTACCACATCAAAATGGCCAGGGCATCCAGAGATCATCTGCGCTTCCGGCTGGGGGCCAGTCACTTTCAATTTCGAGCCCTGCCCTTTGGTCTGACCTCAGCCCCCAGGGTCTTCACCAAATGCATGGCAGTGGTAGCGTCTCACTTGAGACGCCAGGGATTCCAGGTGTTTCCGTATCTGGACGACTGGCTCCTTTCTGCCACCACCCGGCATCAACTACTACAGGCCAGAGACTTTGTTCTTCAACTGTGTGTTCACCTAGGGATTTCCGTAAACTTCAGAAAATCCTTACTTCAGCCATCACAAAATATCTTGTTCATAGGAGCAGAATTAAACACACGTCAGTTGATTCTGAGGCTTCCCCCAGAAAGGATATTATCACTTCAGACTCATATACGTCTTCTACTCTTGTCAAGGAAATCTCCTGCAAAACTAGTACTGAAGGTGTTGGGCCTCATGTCAGCCTCCCTTATTGCAATTCCCCTGGGAAGGCTGCACATGAGAGTCCTACAATGGCTGCTGTTTGCACAGTGGTCGTTTCAACAACTACCTCTAACACACGAGATTCTTATAACAAAGACATGCAAAACAGATCTAAACTGGTGGCTTCAAACGTGCAACCTTTCCAAGGGGAGACCGTTTGTGCTACCCACGCCCACAGTTACGATGACCACGGACGCTTCCCTGATAGGGTGGGGGGGCATCTTTCAGGGACAGACAGTCCAAGGCGAATGGACCAATTTGGAGTACAATCTGCATATCAATGTTCTAGAGTTGAGGGCAGTATTTCTAGCGTTGCAACACTTTGCTCCCCTTCTTCCTCTAGGGACTATTGCAGTTCAGACGGACAACATGTCGGTAGTCTGGTACATAAACAAGCAAGGGGGAACCAAGTCCTATCGGCTATGTAGAGAGGCCATGAGAATTTGGCAGTGGGCGGAGTCCACGGGTCGCTTTCTAATAGCAACGCACATCCCGGGGTCATCCAACGTCATAGCCGACAGGCTGAGCAGAGCAATTCTGTTACCGCACGAGTGGTCCCTAAAACAGTCAGTGGCGAAAAGGATTTTTCGCACGTGGGGCCGGCCTTCCTGCGATCTGTTTGCGTCTCCAATGAATGCCAAATGCAGGAGCTACTTTGCCCTATTACCCCCTCCAGGGGAAGTCCCCAGGGACGCACTGGTTTACGATTGGCCCCGGGACTCCTGTACGCATTTCCTCCATTTCCTCTGATATCAAGTTTCTCCAGAAAGCCAGGAACCTACACAGGACGATAATCCTCATTGCCCCATTCTGGCCTCGTCAAATTTGGTTTCCCTTCCTGAAGATACACTGCATTGGGGACCCTGGATTCTGGACCCAGAGCCAGACCTATTGACTCACTCGTCAGGGGTTCCCCATCCCGCTCCTGTCCCTCCATCTAGCAGCTTGGCTGCTCCAATTCCCAACTTAGCCAGGTCTGATCTTTTGTCACCAGCAGTCCAGGATATATTGGTGGCTTCGCATAAAGCTTCCACTACTAAAACATATGCTAGCAAATGGAAGCGATTTGTATTCTGGGCGAATACACACCATGTGGATCCTTTTATAGCTCCTTTGAATAAGATATTAGAGTTCTTAACGGACTTATTCCATCAGGGTGCTTCTCCTGCTACACTAAGAGTTCAATTGGCTGCCATTTCAATTTCCATGTGGAAGAATGTGGAGCTCCTGTTATGGCTCACAGACTTTGTAAAGCCTTTTAAAGGGGGTTTTTCATATTAGACCACCGGTCAGATCTCCTACGTCACCTTGGAGTCTAAACTTATTGTTATCTAAATTAATGTTGCCCCCCTTTGAACCTGCCTCTTCTTGCCCATTAAAATTTTTATCCTGGAAAACTCTCTTTCTGGTAGCCATTACTTCCGCTAGGCGGTATCTGAACTTCAGGCTCTCTCCATCAAGCACCCTTATTTGATCTTTCACTCTGACAGAGTTTCTCTTGAACCAATTCATCCTTCCTCCCTAAAGTGTGTTCTATTAACAATATTAATCAGTCCATTGAATTACCCACTTTCTTCAAAAACCACTCCAACAAAATGGAGTATATGTTACACAAATTAGATGTTCACAGACAGCTAAGATTTTACTTGGATAGAACAAAAGATCACAGAAAAACAGATCAACTCTTTGTGGCTTTTGCTGATAGCAGGAAAGGACTTGCAGTTACCAGAAGAACTCTTTCTAAATGGTTAACGGATTGTATAATCTATGTCTACGATTCTTCAAATCAAACCCTTTTACACAAACCCAAAGGACATTCCACAAGGTCAGTGTCTACATCTTTGGCTCATGCAGCCCGCCTACCACTGGACGCTATTTGTGCAGCTGCTACTTGGTCTAAGCCACATACATTCATTTCTCATTATAAGGTAGACAAGGTTTCTAGGGACAGGGCAACCTTTGGTTCCACTGTGCTCAAGAACGTCCTCCCGTGAGTTCCTCAGGAACAAGGAGCTAGGGACGCTACCCATGTGTAAGAACAAACGGCGAGATTGAACACTATCACATATAGAAGTTATGTCCTTACCATAACGTTCCATGTGGAGTGTTCATCTCGCCTTTGTTCTTACAGTCCCACCCTCCCACCCTTAGGAAGAACGTTCTTTGATGTCTGGCCAGGAGCATTCTGCTACTGTTGCAATATTGTGTACATAGTTGGCATATATATATTTTTATATGTGTCTGTTTGGCTTATATATATATAGTTATGTGTAGATTCTTTATGTACATATGTGATGTAAGCATGAATGTGCTATTCTGTAGATTGGTTTGCTTGCAAACTAGATCTGAGGTAAAGGCAGAGGGGGATTGTGGGTATTAGATTGTCTCGAGCTTCTTCTCGATGCAGAGCTTGCAAGAGGCCGGCACGGAGCCAAGGATCGGCTCCGAACCCATGTGTAAGAACAAAGGCGAGATGAACACTCCACATGGAACGTTATGGTAAGGACATAACTTCTATATTTCTGCTCATCTCATGTTTAGCCAGCAAGATTATCTTTTCCTTTCTACTGAACTGTCTTTCCCTGAAACTGAATGCATACATGAAAACACAAGTCTGAGTCTATATTTTCAGGCCTATTAGTCTACCTTAATGTACTATAGTAACCTCTTAAGAACAGACTGAAAATCCTCAGTCTAACATATTGATCCCACAATTCCCATTTTTCCTATGTAATTTGCTCCTACCCTTTTCTGAATATCCTAATTCCAGTTGTTTTATCTCATGTTACCATCTTTGCTACTTCTAGAAAAGTTGGTTTAGACTTTGTCCATTTTCTAGTAGTTGCTTTTTGGCAGCCATCATAATTAGACTCAGCAAGGCCTTACTTATGTCTAAGCAATTCAGATTCTGTATCGTAGCTAAAACAATCATTTTCTTAGTTATACTAAATTTCTCAAACAGTATCTCTGACAAAGCAGTTTGCAGGGAATCTTTAAAGTCTGCCAACTTATTACACTCGCACATAGCCGGCCTTAGGCATAGGCCAACTAGGCGGCTGCCTAGGGTGCCCGTTGTAGCAGGGGCACTTTTCCAGTATTTATTTGGTGTAGGTAGACCAGGATGGGGGCACCATGGAGCCCTTTTGCCTAGGGCACCAGTTGACTTACGGCCGCTCCTGAAAATATGTTCCCAGTTGCCTCTTTCTTCCCCATCACACCTCCAACATTTGCAGTCTACCTGAGGAAAAATTCTTTGGCGTCTACTTGGGGTATAAAAATGCCTATGTAAACACTTCCGAGCAAAGATCCTGAAATTTTCTAGTTTGTTGCATATTTGGGAGACATGCATATATCCCCCCCCCCCATTGTTTCTTTGTGAATTGTTTATCCAGTCCCTCTTACCAATCCTTTCTAACTTCCTCTGATTCTTATAGTTATCATGCAGTATTTTATATGCTATACTAATAATTCCTTCCTTTCTTAATGACTGCTTCTGTTCTCTATTCTACTAAAAATTCTACCATTGCTGGCATTTCATTTAGGACCCCCCTATTTCTTTCTCTTTGCCTATGCTCTATCATCAGTCTTTTATAGGGAAGGCAGTCTCTATAAGCTGCAGTCCAAATTATTTCTTGGAGTCTTCCCATTCTCTTACCTTGTCCTCTCTAGTTATTTGCTCCCAGTACATTGGTTTCTTTGCCAGCTTTCTACAATAATTTCCCCGTGGATCATCAGTTTTCTGTTAATGAAAAATATTTGCTTCCCCTCCACAAAACCACATTGATCATGTCTTATCAATTTTGGCATCACCTTTGCTATTCTTTTAGCCATTGCAGACATAAACACTTTATAATCATGGATTAGTGTTGAAATGGGCCTGTATGAAGCTGGATCGGATGGATCTTTACCCTCTCTAGGTGTTGCAGCTACCACCACTTTCTTCTTCCAGGATGTTCGTACTTCTGTTAAAATACTGTTAAGCAAAACCTTCCAGATCTTTATCAGTTTTTTCCATCCTAGCTTCCAAACTTCCACAGGAGTACCATATATTCCTGGGGACTTTCCTGTAGATTTGTTATACATTACCATTTTTATCATCTCCTCCAATCTTAACTGTTCATAATTGAGCCTCCTCTAC
The DNA here is from genome assembly GCF_019279795.1 of Protopterus annectens. Taxonomy (NCBI): domain Eukaryota; kingdom Metazoa; phylum Chordata; order Ceratodontiformes; family Protopteridae; genus Protopterus; species Protopterus annectens. The sequence continues at coordinate 876,395,255 of NC_056743.1, read as the reverse complement.
CTCTAACCTTGGCATATTTAATTCTTCCATAAACATTTCCATTTGTACCTTTTCTTGATTTTTGTATTTCTATGGTTTATACAGATATTAGTAGCATTTCCAAAATATATCTAATACTTCTATAGGATCCCTTGCTATCTTCCTTGTTATGGGCTCCTTGAGCCTGGTGACAGCCTTTTCTACTTTCTGTTGCTTGAGGAGTTGTGCTAAAAGATTTTGTGCTTTAGAGTTATGAAAAAACAGTTGCTTAACAGCACTGTTTCTAAATTCGTGCATATTATTGAGGTGTAATCCCTTATTTTCTGTTGAACATTCAGCAGTTGCTTCTCTTCTTGTTCTGTGAGATTCCCCCTAATTTGCAATACATTAACATTTGTCAGTCCCTTTAAATAATTCCTGATACTTAATATCTCCCTCTTTTTTTTTTTTTTTTTTTATTTCCACCCTGTTTTTAAAGATCACTTTAATTTTATCCCACTCCCTAGCTATATTTTCAGAAGTTTCTATCTTCTGTAATAGCCCCTGAATAATTTTCACAACCCGTTCTTTAAATTCCTCACTTTTCAACAGATAGGTGGGAAGGCATGTGTCTAATGTTTATTTAGTTATCCTGCATTTTTATTTTGGTTATTATTGGTGCTTGATCTGAACTAGTTAATAGGCGCATATCAAGATATTCAATTAAATGGACATGTTCTTGTGAAATGTAAATTCTGTCTAGTCTAGCCCAGTTATTGTATCTTGGGGTATAATATATAAATTTACTCCGAACTTTTAGTACTGAATTCACATCTGTGCCAATTATTTTGTTGCAAATCAAATTCCGGTCACCACCTATAAGTAATAGTCTTTGCTGAAAGCTGATTATTTCTCCCAGAGTTTTCTTATGCTGCATTGTAGCAGTTTTCAGTGAAATATGAATACATGACAGTGTAATCCTCCTTTCTTGCCCGTAGCCCCTTAGTATTACAAATCTACAACTCTCTTTTTTTTTATCCTCTTCTATTACTATTGGGACTCCTCTTGCAATTGGTATAAATACTCTTCTCTTCTTTACCCAAAGTATTCCTCTGAATAACCATCCTGAAAACCTGTCTTCATCAAATTCACATTTTCACTTCATTGCAAGCATGTCTTCTATAGTATAGCTATTTGCCCACTACATTTTTAATATAGTTCACTACTCTTTTTTTTGTATTTGTGAGACCATTAACATTTAAAGACGTTACAGAAAGCATCATATTCTTGAGACATTAGTCCCACTTTTTGTACAACAGCTTTTTTGTTAAATGTCTAGTTCCCAGCTTTTGTATTACATGCATGTACTATCTGGCATGTTGATCTTGTATATAGTTTCTTGTAATCTCCAGTTCCCTATGTCACATCTTACAGAATTTTTTGTTTCATCGAAAACCCTCAAACACACACATGCACACCCTCAATACCCCCGTAAAACCTATTAACTTAATAACACACAAAACTATGTACATTTTCAAATATTGAAGTTTTGCTCTCCTAATAGGAGCAGATTTTGAAAACTGACAGCCACATATAATACAGACTTGAGCTAACCTGAAAGAAGGGTTATCCGTGCTAATATGCTTGGTTCAGCCTGTGTTTTTTTTAAGTGTTGTCTGGTTTTCTCTGATCGTTATAGCTCTCTCAGCTAGGAAAACAGTTGAATGCTTTCAGAAAGCATTTTCTCCAAGCTGTTTCTCTTCATCAGTTTGTTTGATAGAGGCATGAGAACCAGACAAAAAACTGTTTAGTTGAAAAAAGCCGTATAATAATCAGTGATGTTATGTTGTCCCATCTCGCATTCATTCTTGCTGGTTGGGTTCAGAGCTGATCCTCGGCTCTGACTCTGCTGCATACCAAAGCTCATGAACTTCTACTGGCTCGAGGCTACAACCTCTCCCAGGATGCCTAGCGGCTGTTCCCCAGATCTCATTTGCCACTTGAAGCATTGGGATTTTCTTCACTGGCTCAGGCTAGTTATCACTTTTATTATACATTTTCCTCTATATCTTTGACAAAAACTGTTTTTATTAGACTCTATTAATACCCTCCCTTACTAAGAAGTGTGCTCGTGTGTGTTGTTTTCATTACTTGACTGTGTTCTATGGCTGTTTCTCTTTAGCGCCCTTTTCTTCTATTCCCTTAGAGAATCCGTTTACTTTAGATGATTTTCACTTTAGCCCATTTTTTCTGGGTTCCTATTACAAGACCGAAGATGCAATCTTTCGAGTGCGTCTTGGTCAAACTTAAAAGACTGAAAAGGCAAAATATCGAAGCGGCTTAGGGGAAGAATTCACTTGGCCGCTTTGTTACTTTGCTGTTTTCGGCACTGTAGTGCGATCTCGGAGTTGGTATATGTAGGGGGAATGTGGGGGTCACAGCCTCCCACATCTCCCACATTGGGGGGTGTGGGGGGGGCGAAGCCCCCTACTTAATGTAATGTTTAAAGTGTTTTCTATATATTTTTTTTTTTTGGAACACCGATTTTTTTCCTTTCGCTTATAGGATCAATTAATCACCGTTCACTTTTTAAGCATTCGGTGATGTAATATAGACCCGTTTTTTTCTTACAGAGCTTCTTCCCCTTTCCTTAGTAGTCTACATTTAAGTTAGAGGCATTTCCTCAGGTTGGAGGAGACTGTCATTTAACTTGAGACTTCTCCTCCACCCAGCTTTTCTCTCCTAGTTTAAAAAAAAAAAAATCTCTTACCCTTGCTTCAGTACTGTTATTGTTGTTGCTAGTAGTTGGTTTCTTTGGTATCTTTTATAATGTCTAAAGAATCTGTTAAGGAATCAAGAGAATCGGGGTTTAAAAAGTGCGATTCATGCACCCAGAAAAGGTCTCTAATGGACGGACACACAAGTTGTGTGTATTGTTTGGGAGCAGTCCACCTGCAGGATTCTTGCTCCATTTGTCATGGGTTTAGTGCGAGGGTCCTACAGGAAAGAAAAAATTCATTTTAAGAGGTTTGTTGAAAAGCCCTTTTGAAGAAGGTTATCAGGCCTCTAAATCAGACAAGACAAAAAAGTTAGTTTCATTGGCTCTGGTGTCTGAGCAGTTGAGCAGTAAAAAGGAACAAGTATCTTCAGAGCCGAAGGTTATCGGTTCTGACAAACCTGGTCTTCTCTTGGTTCCATACGAGTCCTTGGAACTATCGCGGAGCCGAAAAAGGAGTTGGTCACCGTCACTGGAACCAGTACTTTAGGTGCTGCAATCTCCTTTACTACAGTCTGTGGCAGGTAGTCACAGGTCATCGACCCATTCCTCTCAGTCCTCCAGAAGTTTATTGGATGATGAAGTGGAGTGGGTGGTGAAGAGGTTGTTGTGGGCGCAGGCCCTGGCACAAATTTGAGCCCAGCCCATCGGAACTTGGAGCCGACTGCTGTATCTCAGGTGATATCTATTCCTCCTCTGACTCCAAGTTTGGAAAACAAAAAAACGAAGCAGCTGTAATCTTCTGAGCAGAATTTATTATGTTAGCACTTTCGTCTAGATTAATATCCAGACTTATTCAGACAACTTGTTCCCAAAATGCAGGAGTTTTTATACATTTCAATTAAACAACTATCAATTCCATTACCCAAGCAAGAATGCATTTAATTAAAAAATCAATTAAGATGAGTTCACTCCAACTTAAACTCAAAAACCTAATTGCTGAAGTTTTCACCTCTACAGTATACTAAATCACACTAGAAATTCATATTTATACCTTATAAAATTAAGAAGGACATAAGAAAAAAAACTTAAGAAAAACAGAATACATACTTTCATATTTAAAACCATAAAAAATCATGTATATTTCTCATATAGTATCTGTGTATTATGTTTTTCATCAGACAAGTGTGATTGAGAGTGTCAGGAAGTTGTTTTGCTGGAACCGGCAGAGCCGGTAATCACCCACGATATCTCTGCTCTGACATCTGCTCCAATCTTGTCAATGCTGTCATCCATCGAGGTTTCTGGGGGCTGACCCTCCCTGGTCTGCTCCAGGGGGGAGAGTTGAGTCGGACCCGTGTCGGAACCGACTTTTCCACTCAGCGCTTTAGCACGGGTGAGCTTGGTGCCCACATCAGCCTTGGAGCCACCCTCCTCGGCACCGGGGATATCTCCCAGTCCCTCAGGACTGGAGTCTCTCAGCCCAGGATCACTGTGCCTTCGAGGTGATGAGGAGTGTGCTCTTCACTAAGTGTGCTCCACCCACTCTTCCCCATAAAGGACCAGCATCTACTGCTTCATCATCCCTCCATCAGTCCCAGAGTAGAGTCAGTGCCCCAGGAAACCCCAGTGGGTGGAACACCTTCTTCCGATACCTCCCTGGAACACCCCCCCCCCCCGAGGTGGTCCCTCAGAAGAGAGTGCAAGAGGAAGCACATAGACTCCCCTGAGTCTGTCACTTCTGATAGACGTAGAGGATTCAGTAGGGTCCTCAGGGTTGCCCTGTGAGGATGTCTCTATTTCAGACATCCTAGAGATCCTTAAGCAGAGGGGCTGCTGGAAATCCCTCCCCCCTTCTGAGGATGAGTCTGTATACCTGGAGGCATTTGGCTCTCGCCCCTCCACCTCTTGGGTGTCTCCGCCCTTTGACCCCTCCTGTGTATTGTAAGTCAAAAGGTGTGGGACTCTCTGGAGTCATTGGACCCTGTTCCAAGGAGGCCAAACAAATTCATTATGGCCCCAGAGGATAGACAATACTTAAAGGGAGTTCCAGTAGATGCAATGGTGGTGGCAGCAGCCACAAAGGAGTTAGCTGAAATTTCTGCATCTGCCCATCCACCAAACAAGGAGTCTCGTACGACGGACAGATAACAGGAAGTGTATGTTCTCTTCAGTGGCCTTTACCCTACAGTTGCTGAATTGCTTATCACATTTCGCCCGACTTCAGAGAGATGTCCTTGGAGCTAGGAGATGCCCTACGAGGTGCTACAGCCCAGGGTTTATTGGATAAGATAAATTCCCAGCTTGCAACCTTAACCTCGATTACGAACTCCTTCATGCACTTCATCTCCTACGCAGCCAATGGAGCGAGCAGGCAGCAAGCATAGGAATAACTCTTAGGAGACATTCCTGGATGCACCTTTGCGAGTTTGCTGAACCCTTCAGATCTTCCTTTATTGACGTCCCTTTTGATGGCTCGTCCTTGTTTGGGTCGAAAGTAAAAGAGACTTTCACCAGGAGCCAACAAGATGGCAAGACTCTATCTGCTGTCAAAGTGCGTTTTTACACTCCTACCAGACCTTATCCTAAAGGTCATAAGAGCAGAAAAATGTGGTTCTGGAATTCCAAAGGAGCCTTGTCGGACACTCGTGGTGATCTTTCCCCCAGGAGCAGAGGGAAGAATAACAATGGAAGACACCATTCACGTGGCAGAGGGGGTCCGCAAAACTAGGGTGACAGCTGGAAAAGCAGACTGGAGAATGTATCTCTGACTGTCCAACTCTGGGGGCAGTCGGGGTAAGACTATCACTGTACCCAGAAGCCTGTCTACAGTTGACTCAAGACAAATGGGGTACAGTCCATTATATCCAGGGGATACAACATTCCTTTTCACTGTCCACCTCATCCATCAAAGTCTATCCCAGACATTGCACCCAGTCAAAAGGATCAAGCAACCCTAGAAATTCAAAGGTTGCTAGAAAAAGGAGTCATCCAAGAAGTCCCCACAGACGAGATTGGATCCGGAATTTACTCAAGGTATTTTAGTTTCAAAAAAGACAGGGGACTGGAGACGAATAATGGATCTCAGCAGACTAAACAAGTTGGTAAGGAAATCAAAGTTCTGGATGGTAACACTGCAGTCTATACTCCCTTTTCTGGGACAAGACAATTGGATATACTCTTTAGATCTTCAGGATGCGCACTACGACATAAAGATGGACAGGTGCTCAAGAAGATTTCTACGCTTCCGGGTGGGAGCCAGTCATTATCGGTTCAGAGCACTGCCTTTTGGCCTCATTACAGCCCCCAGAGTGTTTACCAAATGCATGGCAGTAGTCATGGTTCATCTGAGATGTCAAGGATTCCAGGTGCTTCCATATTTAAATGACTGGCTCCTGACTGCCACCACCAAGCACCTATTAATCGGAGTGAGGGATGCCACCATCCAACTGTGCTCAGACCTAGGCATTATTATAAATACAGAAAAATCTGCCTTGTTGCCATCACAGCGTATTACCTTTTATAGGTGCAGAATTAAACACAAATGACATGGTAGCAAAATTGTCTCGAGAGAATACAAATGCTACGCAGTCAAGTATGTATCCTACTTGAGAAGAAAAAGGTACAAGCAAGATTAGTCTTCGATGTCTTAGGCTCAGTGGCGATAACACTAGTCCAACTGGCATGACTACGCATGCGGATATTACAGCAGCTACTCTTTGCTCAGCAGTCCATACAGGAGTTACCCATGTTTCACAAGATTCTTATTACGGATTCCTTCAAGAGGGACCTACTATGGTGGCTTCAGTCCACTCTGGTAACGATGGTCAGACCGTTTGTACTTCCCCAGCCTGTTGCTACAGTAACCATGAATGGGTCCCAGATAGGGTGAGGGGTCATTATCTGGGACAGACACTCCAAGGAGCTTTGAAAGATCATGAGTATCATTTGCACATTAATGTCCTAGAGATGAGGGCGGTGCTTCTGGCGTTGCAAGCATTTCAGAGCTCTCTTCCCATGGGGACTATTGCAATTCAAACAATCAATATGTCAGTGGTATGGTACATCAACAAACAGGGGGAACCAGATCCTATCCCCTAAGTCGGGAGGCCCAGAGAGTTTAGCACTGGGCAATTTCTTCTCTTCACTTTGACGGCAACGCACATCCCGGAGAAATACAACATAATAGCAGACATTCTAAGCAGAGCAATTCTCATTCCTCACGATTGGTCCCTGAATCAGGAAGTTGTGAATCAAATTTTTCACAAATGGGGCCAGCCTTGCTGCAGCCTTTTTGCCACTCCATTCAGTGCCAAATGCAACAACTACTTTGCCTTTATTTCCTTTCTGGAGAGTAATGAGGGATACAGTCGTCCACAATTGGCCCCCATGATGACTTTATGCTTTTCCCCATTTCCATTGATTCCGAAGGTGACTCAGAAAGCTACTTTGTTGAGTTGCAGGTTAATTCTCATTGCTCCTTACTGGCCTCATCAGATATGGTTCCCATTCCTTTGGCCCCACCTTCAGGAGGACCCGTGGATCCTGAACTCAGTGCCGGATCTCCTGACTCATCAGTCAGGAACACTCCATCCTACTCTTCACAGCCTCAAGCTGACAGCTTAGTTATTCCACTTAGTCTTAGCCAGGCTTCCAGAATGATCCCCTGCAGTATGTCACATTTGCACAAGAAGATGACTAGGAAACTTTACATAAGCAAATGGATGATGCTGTCTTGTTGGGTGGACAAAAAACACACAGATCCCTTTACAGCCCCTATACCTGCAATTTTTTAATTTCTAGCAGAAGTCTTTAATCAAGGGGCAGCAGCGGCAGCCACTATTCGAGTACAATTAGCTGCCATATCAAATTATCATGTGGGAGACCTCGGATCCAATGTAATGCCCCATAGATTATGCAAAGCTTTCCTCAGGGGTACTTTTCTATTAAGACCACCCTTAAAAGAACCTCCTCCTCCTCCATTGGACCTAAATTTAGTCGCATCATCCTGGATCTTTCCTCCCTTCAAACCAGCATCCTCTTGTTCACCAACATTTTTATCTTGGAAAACAGTCCAACAGCAATTACTTCAGCTAGGAGAGTTTCAGAGTTGCAATCTTTGTCTGTCTGCCCTCCATATTTGATTTTCCACAAAGATAATTTCCCTCCGAACAAATCCTTTCTTCTTACCAAAAGTTTGTTCTGAAGTGAATTTAAACCAATCTATAGAATTGCCTGTGTTTTTCCCTAGCTATGGCAACAAGGCAGAATATAAGCTTCACCAACTGGATGTGTATAGACCGTTGCATTTTTACTTGCATAGGACCAAAGTTTTCAGAAAGTCAGACCAGTTGTTTGTTTCCTATTCAGAAAACAAAAAAGGCATGGCAGTCTCAAAAGTTACTTTGTCCAAATGGCTTACTGAGACTATCGCCTATGTCTGTAATTCTCATAATAAAGCACCGCCAGGGAAAGTTAAAGAACATTCAACTAGAGCGGTGTCTACTTCCATTGCCTTTCAATCTAGACTCCCATTGGATTCAATTTGTGCTGCTGCTACATGGGTTAATCCTCACACCTTTATCTCATTACAAAGTAGATGTAGCCTCCTGGAACAGGGCATCCTTTGGTTCCACTGTCCTGAAGAGTTTATTCCCGTGAGCCACCCAAGAAAAAGGTGCTGGGGACTTTGTCCCAACCAGCAAGAATGAAGGCGAGATAGGACAACATAACATAAAGAAGTTATGTACTCACCATAATGTTTCATGTTTGTTGTCCCATATCTCTCCTTCATTCTTACATCCCACCCATCCATTCCCCCTCCTGGAAGATCTAGAGGACTTTACAGTTGGCAAATATGGTCCGATTCCCTTCTTGCCTCTTTACCTTTATGACCAATATATTACATAAGTTTAGATGTTCTTCGTCTCACATTGCTGCAGTCATAACCTGTGGGTAGTCCGCTGTCCTCGGTCGGCCCGAATACCAAAGTGTTAGGCTGGCGTCGGTCATAGTCGCTCTGATCTGACGTCAGTATGCAGTGGTACTAAAGCGCATGACCGACGCCATATCCTCAGTCTTTCTTGCCGCATGGTCTGAAGCAGAAGCAGCGTTTGCAAGTGCCGTTTGGCGTCCTGAAATTTTCGTATTCTGAGTTTCAGACCGTAGACCAAGTTGGGCTAAGTACCCCGTTGGGGAATATTTTTGTTTTTTCTTGCCTCAGTTAAATCCGGATGTCAGAAAAAGTTAATAATTGTATTTCTTGTGGGAAACAGATACCTCATAGGGACTACCACTCTCTCTGTATTCCTTGTTTGGGGCCTGAGCACGACGTAGTCGGGTGTCGCTTTTGCGCTAGATTTAATAAGCGCACCATTAAATGCAGGTTAGATTGTGCTAGACTTGTTTTTGGTAAGCGGTGCAACTACAACATGCCGTCGGATCCTCTGACGCCCGCTACCGCTAAGAAGCGAAAAGAGAAATTGTTAAAGTCTAAGCAGGATGAGTCGTCCGTTGCGGACGCCGGTTTTTCTTTAATATTGCAGGAATTGGCCTCTCAGGAGTCAGGTCAGGCCGAGGGGGCCTCTCAAGTTTCTGTAGTCCCTTCTTTACATAAGGTTGTTAGGCCTTCTACTTCTGTCACTAAAGCACCTTCTAAAGCTAGGCCTGGTCTTTCTGGCACATGCGTCAGCCCTAGTTCTGCAGGCTCTGTTCCTAAAAAACATATGCTGAGAATGGCAGAGGATTTGATTACTTTAATCAGAGGTTCTATGCCCCCTCCAGATAAGAGGCCTAGGGTAGAGACTGAGGTAGAGGGTTTGGAGCATTCCTCAGATTACTCTGAGTCTTCAGCTGAGGACATTCAGGATTTTCCTCCCTATTCTGATTCGGATGCAGAGGACTCCTGTCCTTCTGCTTCTCCTCCAGAGGATTTTTCTTTTTCGGAAACCCTGCATTCTATGAGGGAGCATTTTAAGTGGGAAGGTCAGGATTTCTCCGATTCTCGTAAGAGGCTTAGGGAATTTTTGTTTTTATCACAGCATAGGCCCTTGGCCATTCCCCCTGTTTTGGATGTTGTTCAGGATGTGTTTTCTGAGGCTTCCCTTAATCCTGATTCTTTACCTCCAGCCCCTGTCAAGCCAGACAGGTATTACAGAGTTCCAGAGGCTCATAAATATTTATATAAGAGTCCTAGAGCTGACCCAGAAACTATTAGCCAGGGACCTAAGGGTGTCAGGGCTTCTGTAGTAAAGAATCCAGTTCCTCTGGATAAAGATTCTAGAGCTTTGGATAGGTGGGGTAAAAAAGTGTATACCTCCTCCACTCTAGCTATGAGGGCTTTGAATTGCCAGTTTCATATGCTGAAGTACCAGAATTTTCTGTTAAGTCAGTTGAAATCTAAGGTAGATGCTTTAGCTGAGGGTATAGTGTAAGGAATTGCAGGATTTAGTTCATGCCTCTGATCAGGTAGGTAAGCATTCCTTGCAGTGTGGCTTTGATGCTCTTCAGGCTTCTTCCAGGGTGGTTACCACTGGTTCAGTTATTCGTAGGCACGCCTGGCTTAAGGATCAGAATTTGTCAGAGCATGTTAAAGCTCGAATTTTGGATGCTTCCCCCCCAATCTGAAGTTCTTTTTGGTTCTCCTGTGGAGTCAGTTTTGAAGAAAATGGAAGACAAAGCTAAGTCCATGCAGACAGTTAAGGAATTTTTACAAGTACAGCCCCCTAAGTTTAGCAGAAATTGGCCTGCAAAAGGATGGGCATATCCTTCTTCCGATTACCAGTCTAAGGGCAGATCTAGACGTGGTAGGGGCAGAGCTCATGCTCAGGGTTCTTTCAGACCTAGGACGTGGAGTTCTCCTGCACAATCTTCTGGTGAGTGCAGGGGTCAGCCTTTTCGTAAACAGACCCAAAGACCTGTATCTTCAGCTGCCAGATTCCTCCTGTCTGGCAGCTCCTCTAGGAGGAAAGTTGGCACTGTTCAAGCAAAATTGGCTTTTGGTCACCCAGGACAAATGGGTGTTGGACATTATAGATCGGGGTTACAAGTTTTATTTTCACACCTTGCCTCCTTTCAAAGGCATGCCGGATGTACCTCCTCAGCAAAGGCTGGAGGCTCACAAACAGATTTCTTTACTTTTAAAAATGGGGGCTATTCAGGTGGTACCTCCGTCAGAAGTAGGCCTAGGATTTTATTCTCGCCTGTTCCTTGTGCCAAAGAAGGGGAACACTTGGAGGCCAATTCTGGATTTGTCTATTCTCAACACATACCTAGACATCCCAAAATTCAAGATGTTAACTTTACAGCAACTTCTGCCTCTGCTAGGCAAAGATCACTGGATGGTAACTCTGGATCTCAAAGAGGCTTATCTTCACATTCCTATCAGGCCCAGTTGCAGGAGGTTCCTGCGTTTGGCTGGTACTTTTCATTATCAGTTCTCTGCATTGCCCTTTGGCTTATCTACTGCCCAGGGTGTTCACAAAGGTCCTGGCTCCTGTGATAGCCTTCTTAAGACTAAGAGGAATACAAATTTATCCTTATCTGGACGATTGCCTGATTCTTGCTCAAGACAAAGTCACGTTACTTCAGCATCTACAGTATGTAATGGCAGTGTTAAGGTGCCTAGGGTATTCTGTGAATGAAACAAAGCCCAGTCTAGTACCCTCTCAGGACATGTGCTTTCTGGGTGTGAGACTGAATACAGCCTCTCAGATGGCTTTTCTGACCCCGGACAAACAAAGAAATCTTCCCTATACTTTCAGCAATTATCCCTACTGTCCAGGCTGACTGCAAGGACAGTCCTTCAAGCCTTGGGGTTCATGGCATCTTGTATTCTGGTACTTCCCAATGCCAAACTACATATGAGGAAGCTACAATGGTATCTCAAAAGCGTATGGACTCAACACTGCCACGATTTGGACACTGTCATTCAGATAATACCTTGCATCCAAAGGGAATTTTTGTGGTGGGCTCAGGAATGTCACCTAAACAAGGGACTCTCTGTGACCCGACCAGAGGCGAGTCAGATCCTAACGACAGATGCCTCGGACATGGCTTGGGGAGCACATTTCAATGGGAGATGGGTTCAAGACACGTGGCCTCCCAGACTACAGCATTTGCATATCAACATGAAGGAGATGTTAGCAGTCCAATTTGCTTTGATGGCTTTCAAGGATCTACTTCAACCAGGACAGGTGTTGATTCAAACAGACAACACAACAGTCATGTGGTACATCAACAAGCAGGGGGGAACCCATTCGTACCCTCTTTGCAGACAAGCTATGATTTTGTGGGAGACTGCTCTGAGTTTGCACCTCACTCTTCAAGCAAGGTTTCTGCCAGGAGCACAGAACTCCTTAGCAGATGTTTTGAGCAGGCAACTGGTGGACCCCCCACGAGTGGAAATTGGATCCTCATGTATTTCGACAGTTGACAGTGGCTTGGGGAACTCCAGACATAGATCTGTTCGCGTCCCCACAAAATTTCCAACTGCCAAAATATTGCACAAAGATGTTTCACCCAGAAGCTTGGAAAGTGGATGCTCTATCTTTCAGTTGGAACAACCTTCACGTCTATGCCTTTCCTCCTCTGCCTCTCCTTCCCAAGGTGCTCTTGAAGGCCAGACAGGACAAGCCTTGCATGATCCTTATAGCTCCAGATTGGCCACGTCAGCACTAGTACCCCTTGCTGAGGAGTTTAGTTCAGGAGCCTCCTTGGCCTTTGCCAACAATTCCAAACCTTTTGTCTCAAGAAAGCAATCATTTCCTCAATGTCAGGATACAGTCCCTGCATCTGACAGCCTGGCATATTCTGTTTTAGACCCTGGGGGGGTCGCAGCTTCCTCAACAAGTTTTAAATGTCATTCTGGAAGCCAGGCGGCCTAGTACAAGGAAAGTTTATGCTGATAAATGGAGGAGATTTTTTCTTTGGAGCACAGCAAAGAGCTTTGATGTTTCACGCCCTAATTTGAGTGTTACACTACAGTACCTTACAGACTTACTAGACAAGGGTTTGTCTTTCTCCTCCGTGAAAGTTCATGCTGCAGCCATTTCTGCTCACTATGACTGTGATCCACCATTATTTTCTCACCCTTTGTTTAAGCAATTTCTTAGAGGGGCAAAGAATACAAGACCCCCATGTAGAGCTCCCACTCCTTCCTGGGATCTCAGTTTTGTGTTGGAAAAACTGACTTTACCTCCTTTTGAACCTGCAGCTACATCTGAGTTGAAGTTTTTGTCTTGGAAGACTGCTTTTTTGTTGGCCATTACGTCTGCTAGAAGGGTATCTGAATTACAGGCTCTAATGGCAGTTGAACCCTTCCTAATATTTCATAAGGATAGGGTATCCTTGCGTACTAACCCTTCTTTTATGCCTAAAGTTGTTTCTGATGTGGCCTTGAACCAATCTATTCATTTGCCTACTTTTTATGCTGATCCCCAAAATAAAGGGGAAAAAATTTTGCACTCTTTGGATATTCACAGGCAGTTACGTTATTATTTGAGCAGAACTAAAGGGTTCAGGCAGTCTCAACAGTTATTCATTTCTTTTGCCTTGGGTTCACAAGGAAAACCTGTTTCAAAGCAAACTATTTCTAAGTGGATTAGCCATTGTATTGCTTTTTGTTATTCTCATCATGGAAAGGAGGTTCCTGCTGGGATTAGACCTCATTCCACTAGGGCTACTGCCACTTCTACTGCTTTTTTGAGGGGAGTAGCTACTAAGGATATTTTGGAGGCAGCTACTTGGAGTTCAGTGCACACGTTTGCTAAACATTACCATCTCCCTCTTTATTCCAAGTCTAGGGCTGGGTTTGCCACTGCAGTTTTACAGGGCATGTTAGCAGCTCCTAGTACTTTTTGATTTTGCCAACCTCCCTTACCTTTGCTTTGGGATTCTACCCACAGGTTATGACTGCAGCAATGTGAGACGAAGAACATAGTACAGTTTTGTACCTACCATAAATGTAGATGTTCGAGGATCCACATTGCTGCAGTCCAATTTACCCTCCCTCCTTCCCCTCTGTAGTTTAGGGTTGCTGTGTTGCTTTTGGGGTAATTATTTTGTCTGTAATTGGTGGTTGGGTATTTTCTATTTTTGGCTATGGCCTCTTTTTTTTAGGCCTTCTGACATCTGGGGCAAGAAAGACTGAGGATATGGCGTCGGTCATGCGCTTTAGTACCACTGCGTACTGACGTCAGATCAGAGCGACTATGACAGACGCCAGCCTAACACTTTGGTATTCGGGCCGACCGAGGACAGCGGACTACCCACAGGTTATGACTGCAGCAATGTGGATCCTCTAACATCTACATTTATGGTAGGTACAAAACTGTACTTTTTTCTGTATGTTAGCATTCTCTGGGGAGTAGTCTCTCAACAGATTTCTGGGGAACAGTCTAGGCATCCTGGGATAGGTTGTAGCTCTGAGCCAGTAGAAGTTCTCGAGTTTTGGTATGCGGCCGAGTCAGAGCCAAACATCGGCTCTGAACTCAACCAGCATCGGCTCTGAACCCAACCAGCAAAAATGAAGGTGAGATACCGGACAACAAACCTGGAACGCTATGGTGAGTTACATGACCTTTTTTCTTTTTCATTTACTTGTTTTCATTTATAACTTTAGTAGATGAAGCTTATAGCCTTAACCTAGTCATTCCCCTAAGCAAGAATAAGAAAAAACACTGATTTTTCTTTTGTCATGCTGTTTTAACTAGATCCTTTTTTAACATTGCACTGCCAACATCTCTTAAAACTAAACAAGGAGAATGAAAAAATAGAGAACCTATTTACATTAGTATGCCCCCCCCCCCATTTTTGCTGCTCTTTTTATGGCAATGTGCAGGCATTTTATTGTTCCTACCTTTGTCCTTTTAATGCTTAGCCTCCCTTTCTCTGTTGGCTAGAAACCTCTGAAAGAATTCATGCCCAAACTTGTCTTTCAGTCAACTGAACTTGAGCTCCCTGACAAATTTGGGCATGTGGAAGGTGCCATGAAGCTTTGAAAGATGACTGGCTGTTGTATTCTTGGCAGGATGTAATCCATGTAGGCAATTATCATTCGAACATCTACTTTTGTGGTAAGTTTACTTACACAGCTCTACTTAGTTTGTGAAGACTCTTTTTTTTTTTTTTTTTTTTTTTGTCTGGTAGCATACACTGCTGAATTAGACTAGACCCCTTTTGTGTGACTGTATGCAGTACAACAAGATTCTCTCACTCCAGATGTTAAGTTTGGTGCTTTATGCTTGAGCTTTTTATACTTTATTTGACATCAGGGGGTAGAGTCCCTTTAATACTGTTTAGTGTAGTTTATTGCACAAGGTAATTATGAGACTTAAAGTATATGGTCTCCTTTTTTAACTAATGGCATTTAATCTCTTCCAAGGCAGTCTTAGCCCACAAATCTGTATTACTTATTTGAAAATCCCACTGCAGATAACATTTACTTGCAGAGATCTCAGGAAGTTTAACCTGAGCTATTGGTTCAAGACCAGGACCGTCTGTCATTGCCAACGGCCCTTCTTTTTGGAAATCTGGACAGATATGATATTCATTGGGCCAGAACTTGTGCTTCTTGTGTTTCTTTAAAAGTGTTTTATTTTCCTCTTTGCCGTCATTGCAAGTTGGGCCTGGTTTTAAAATCTGTTCATGGGGTCAAAACTGACCAGGAAAGGAAGACATCTTATGTGTTCATAGTTCTGTTTCTTTCTGTTATTTTAAGATCTTTATTAAGGCCACCCTAACTCACTGCTGTGTTGAGGGTCCTTGGTAAGGAAGGCAGGAGGAGGTCAGGAAGAATGAGTCATCTGAAAAAAGAGCACAAGCATGAGAACCTATTTCCATTGAACCGTTCTGTAATTGTTCCATCTTTTAACCCTTGTCTTTGGCTATTTTGAGGCATTTGCAGACTGTTAATGTTTAGTTCACTGGCATGTGCTCTCTCCACCATGTCCTTTTCCTCCAGGGATAATGTTTTTGTCTCCTGCCTGCTGCATTTCTCCAGGCAGTAGATGATCTGTAGCAGGTCCTGGCTTGTCAGTACTTTTATTGAAGTTTAAGCATAGCCTTGAACTAGCATTTTATTTATTTAATGTCCATAAGCCTGCGGTAATGAAGGTTTCATTAGAGAACATTATTTTAATCAAGTTCAGGCATTCAAGAAGCTGCCCATTTGGGGACCATCTCTTATAATGCCTGTCTATTTGATTAAATAGGTTCAAAATGGCATAAAATGTCTCACTTAAATTGTCTGTTTTCGAGCCTTCAAAATGAGATGTATAGCCCCTCTCTCTAGAAGTTTTAAATGAGGCAGAGTAGCTGCCTTAGAGTTCCTCCTCCATCACTGTGCTCTGTTAAGATTGCCCTCCACTAAATATTCTTGTGAAGTCACTTTCTAGATCATTGGTGATCTGCATTTATATCAGTGTTGTAAGCTCCCTTCTGGGGAGAAGAATACTTAAACTTTACTTTTTATGACATAAATTGTACTTTTTTTGTGAAAGAATTTTAAAACTAGGAAGGTGTTTTTTGGGTGGGGATGGTTAGACAATCTCTCTGGTGGTTGGAGTGCCTTTGGCTTTCAAGGGAGAGCTACTGTTTTGTCCTGCTATGCCTATCCGTAAAAACTTGTTTTCCTGGCTAAATGTTTCTTTTTTAACAGGAATTTGTGACGGGAAAAAGCATGGATTTCCAAGATGGTTGCACACTGATCAACAGAATTGTGTGAAAACAGAAACTGAGGAAAAGTGCATTTGAAACTGTCATTTGGGTGCATTTCAGTTACTGACTAGTAAGTACACTGCCTGGAAACCAGCAAAGAAGAAATTTAGAGAACTTGAAAAAAAATCAACCAGAAAATGTGGAGAGAAAACACTGGGTGGGGTAGAAAGCCAGTTCAAGAGATGGCTTCCAGTAATTTATTGGAAAAAATAAATCAAATGCACTGGAAGGCGTTTAAAATAAATGAAATGGTAAAGGAGTATATCAACTAAAATAAAATGCTGGAAAGAAGTAGAAGAAGCTTTAAGAGATTGAAATGAAACAAGCTGGCTGAGTATGAGGCTTCTCAAGAAGAGTGGTTTCAAAAAATGGTGGTTAGAAGACTGAGCACGCAGAGAAAATCAGATTATCTGCTGTAACAGATAAACTAGAAGGAACGGAGTAGTTTTGTTTGTGTCTTTCGGCTTTTCCCGGTTAGGGGTCGCCCCAGCGGAACTCCAGTCCACTAATGATTGGCAGTAGAATTTACGTGCTGGCTTGCCGGGCCTAACGCACAACCTTCAACAAAGGAATGCCCATTCACGCATGTCGCCACACAGAAGACGCTCTGAGAATCGAACGGAGTAGTAATTTTACAAAAGCACGGATGAGCAACTTGATTGGTATTCCACAGCAAGATTATTTAATTGAAAGGACACATTGTGTATGTCCCAAAACAGGCAGTGAGAAAGCAGCCAAGACTTGTATTAGCAGAGATGGAATTATAGCAACAGAAAGTTGATTCTCGTAAAACTGTTAGAAGGCCAAAGCATTAAAAATTGGGAGACTGTGTTTGTGGAAAATGATTATTCACAGTGTACTAGGCAGAAGAAAAATACATTTATCTCAGTAGTCCAGGAATGTTGAGAGGCAGATGTGAGATTCAAGTTGCTGTATCCAGCTATACAGAGTGTTTTTTCTTTGAGGAACAAAGACATTGTGATGCAGACCAGGCTTAGGAGGAAATAATTTATTTTACTTATTTTTATTTATTTATTTTATTTTACATTTGTTAACCGGGCTAGTCCAGCTGGATATATGTCCATTTTCAGTGGAAGTCCGGGGAGAAAGGCTCCAGTAGTCACACAGAGAATATAGTAAAGAAAAACAATTTATCATACAATAAAATATTCCATGTGAATGTGTCACACCTATGTATCATGGAACAATTCTACAAAGAAGTAGAGATACTAAATCAGCTAATTCAGAGGAATGATTACATTACTTTCCAAAAATTGTACAAGAAAGGTCACTTTACAGTATGTTATCAATGATGAGATGAACAGAACAGCTGATAACATTCATGACATGACTTATGTAAATTACTAGAGATTGTAACTACTTCCATAGGGCTGTAGTATAATAGATTAGTGAGAGGATTCAGGCTGGCAATAGAAGTAGAGAAATTGGAGGATTAGTCGGGGTTGCTACAGGGGCATACCAGTGTGTCTTCAGATATTTCTTGAGCCTTTCTTTAAAAAACGGCAGCGAGGGAAGTAGAGTTGTATCCTGTGGCAGCATATTCCAGTTTTTTCCAGCAGTATTGGTGAACAAGCAGTCACCTGCCAGGTTATTAGACTTGCTTATGCTAGCAAGAAGTTTACTGGAAGATCGTAAGGAGTTGAGATTCCTGTAAGGGGTGATGAGGTTTGAAGGTATAGGGGTGTTGTTCGGTTGGTAAAATATCTTATGACCAGTGGTTAGTTGGGAATATGTCAAAATGTTTTTTAGTTCTAGCCCTTCTAGTTGTAGGTTCTGACAATGGTGAGTTCAAAAAGGGTTCCCACTGGCAAATCTGGCTATATTATTTTAGGAGTTGGCTAGTTTGACAAGATTTGTTTGTTTTAGGTTAGTATATATGGGTGAAGCATACAGAAGAGATGAGATTAAATGGGAATGAGCAATTCTAATTCTGGATGATGGAGTTAAGTGTTTTATTCTATATAAGCAGCATATTTTTCTATTTACTGTTTTAATGGTTTTATTGATATGGTTATCAAAGGTGAGATTATCTATTGTGATTCCTAGCAGTTTGGAGTCTGGGGATATAAGGGTGCCATTATTGGATTTAATTGAGAAATCTGTGGGAGAGGACTTAGTGCTAGGTGTGAAGAGCAAGAGCTTGGTTTTTTAGCGTTCAACAGGAGGCAGTGTTTCACGAACCAAGCCTCTACTGTGCTAAATACTTTCTGGGTTAGAGCATGAAGTTCAGATAAAGTTTTGGCAGTACATATGAGTGTAGAATCGTCAGCATATTGTATACAGGTTGCTTGAGGAATTGCAACATTGAAGGTCATTGATGAACAAAGAGAAAAGGAGAGGTCCTAGAATAGATCCCTGTGGGACTCAGAGAGATGGGCAGGTGGGAAGATGGTTTGTCCCAGAGAACTGCCTGTTGCCTACTGTTAAGATAGGACTTAAACCAGAGGATAGCCTTGTTGTCTAGAGAGAGGGATTCGAGGGTCTTTATGAGTAGGGAATGGTTTACCATATCGAACGCTTTAGATAAATCGAGTGCTGAAGAGAGGCTATTGTTATTACGGTTACAATTGATGGAGTCTGAAAGAGAGGAGAGCTGTAGTGGTACTATGGTAAGGCCTGAAACCATGTTGGCAGTTAGCTAAGATATTGTGTTGGGTTAAGTGGGCCATTAGCTGATGGTGAATACATTTTTCCATTATCTTAGCTAGGGGTGATAAGAGAGCTATAGGTCTGTAATTGGAATAATCATTAGAGTTACCACCTTTATGTAAAGGAATTGTGTGAGATTTTCCTGATTTCTGGGATGATTCCTTCATTAATGGTTCTATTTATAAGGATGAATATAGGGTAGGCAACTGATTTAGCTGCTCTTTGCAGATATTCTGATGGTAACTGGTCTGCGGTGGGGGTACATGGCTTAGGCTTTTGGGTGATTTTTTGGATGTAGGTAGCAGATAGGTTGAAGTTGGAAGGTAGGTAGAGTGTCGGGTAAAAAGATAGGGGGGGCTAGCGTTGTCTGTAGATGACTGGTTAAGGATCAGTGTCTGTAAAGTTGTTAAAGGCATTGGCTGTTTGCTGGGGGTATTATCCACTCCTAGTGGGGTTGGTGTGGTAGAGTGCCCAGGATGTAGTAGTTCATTTATACTAGACCAGAACTTCTGTGGATTATTATGGTGAGTTTGCTGTAGTTTACAATAGTAGTTTTTTTATCAGTAAGAATGGCTCTTTTTGTAATATTTCTCAACTGTCTAAATGATTCTTAGAGATAGTTCTGGTAGTTCTCCATTTTAGCCCAAGATCTGTTCCTTAGCAGTATCTTTTGTCTAGAATCTTTTGACAGCCAGAGGGCTATCTTGGACTTCATTCTAATAGTTCGTTTGGGTCTGTGTTCATCTAGAATTGTTAGGAATTTTGAGTTGAAATATTTAACAGCCTCTTCAGGTTGGTGAGTTTTTGGAGGGTTCCAGTCGCAGGTGCTAAGTTCATTTTGGAAAGACATCTGGTTAAAATGCTTATTTGACCCTGAGATCCTGAACGTGGGGGAGTTAGGAATGTCATTCTTTTGTCTAACAATGTAAGTCAAAGTATGATCACTTACATCAGGCAAGGTTCCAACTTTATAAGTTTGTTGTTGTCTGTTAATGAGAATCCAATCTAAGATGCCCTTTTTTTTTATTTGGTTTGTTAATTCTAGTAGTGGTGGTGATTGATTGACTGAAACCATGTAGATTAATATGGTGAGGAAGGGTTTTCAGTGTTGATACACTTCCAGTCAGTATTGAAGTCACCTAGTATAATTGTTTGTTGTGGATATGTAGTGGAAACCCAGCTTAGAATATCCTCTATATTAGGAGGAAGGTAGGTACAGATGATGTTTAGGGATTTGCTAGTATTTAGTTTTAAGTTTAGTGATAAGGACTTCTGCCTTACTATCTTGGGGGGGGGGGGGGGGGGTGAAAGGTATCGTGGAGATCTGTAAACCAGTTCAAAACAGAATGGCTACTCCTCCACCCTTCTGTTTAGTGCAGTCCAGTCTCAATATATTATAACCTGGGGGAATTTATCTCTTTTTCCTTTGTTCTTGGTTTTAACCAAGTTTCTGTAAGAAGATATCAAAGGAATGAATGTCAAGAAGGGCATGGAGATGGGCAACTTTGTTGTAGACACTACAGATATTTAGATGTCCTATTAGTCAGGAGTTTGGGAGACTGGTTAGGGTAGAGGAAGTGGTGCTGTGAGTTGGACTGTGGAAATATTGCTTGGGCCAGTGTTGGGGTGGATATCGCCATCTTTTAAGGTGGGAGGTTTTAGTCTTGACATAGGGTTATAAAAGTCACTAGATTGATTTTTTAGTTTTCTTATGTTGGAGTTATGGACTTTAATATGTGTGAGGCGATGGTATTTGGCTAGTAGGTAGCAGGGGGTAGATGTATAATATATTTGAAAATGGGTAAGGGTAGACGTTTGTATAGCTTTTTGTTTTGGAGAGTAGTTGAAGTGCACATAATTCATATTTTCAAAGGAGGTAGGCAGAAGTGAGGACTGGTATAAGAATGGCTATAAGTACTAAGTTGGGAGAGCTTTCTTTTTTGTGAGCATCTTGCTAAGGTTAGCTGTGAACAAAAAAAATGAGCCAGCAAAAAAAAGGGGATGCTGCTTTTCATCTTTCTGACAAAACTCACAAGGAGACTTTGCTAGTGAAACTTTTTCCAGTATTCCAAAGGAAAATGCATGAGAGATGTAAAAAAAAAAAAAAAGTACAGGAATTAAATAGAAAAATCAGGAGCACCTTGGACTTGAAATCAGACTCTAGTGTTGGGAGATGGAGACTGTCAGGAAGAATCAGTCACAACTGTGAAATATGGCTTTAGGGGGAAAGAGTATCTGCTAAGTAAAGACATATTTGTATTAGCGTCTGGATAAAACATTTTGTGACAAACCATGTTATAATGCAATGCAGCTTTGTATAGTGTGCTGTCAGGGGTATTTTAACTTGTTACAGTCAATGCATGCCTCCAGGTGTTTCTGCACTTAATCCTGCTGACACCTCTAGGAGTCAAACACTGCTTGTTCATATTTGCATTAATCATTCCAAAACCATGCTACATACAAAGTATTGAAACACTTGATCTTAAGGCTTACATTGGCCAACACAACTGTATTGATATTTGACCTGTGTCTAGTGCAGGTAAAGATAAATTACTTGTTGATTATATAATATTTATTTTATATTGTCATGCATTTCATCTTTTTCTAAATATCTAGACAACCATGTAACACAGCTGCTTAGTCTTGTATTGAATCTCTCAGCTGTATGAAGAAAATGCTGCTTGACTGTGTATCTGTAGTGGTTGAAATATTAAGCTTGTAATATTTTGTAAAACAACTTGCAATAGTTTTGTTTGCTCTTGATTATAAAATCCAGTTTAGTACCTAGAACCTAAGAAAACTAGTACTACATAAATGAGTAGTGCTGAAGTATTTTTCCATTTACACTTTAGTAACCCCATTAATTCCAGAGAAATGTACATGTGTTTCAGATATGAGGACATAACCATCAAAAAAGCTTAAGCTGTACCCATTGCAAGTTACGGTTCAAACTTCCAAGGTTGCACTGGAGGGAATGAGGTAGATGTGGGAGGTGCTTTCAATGACTCTTGTGTGTGTTAAAAAGATATTAAAATAAAAAGTACCTTTATAGTTGTAAGAGATGTAGGTTTTCCAGTCTAACAAGAAAAAGACTGAACAGAAGTAAGTTTAAGTTAATGTAAGGCTGTGATTTTCTGCTCGAGTTGGGGGGGGTATAAAAGTGTACTGGTTTTATTACATGTAGAACTAAGATGATTTTCCTTGTTTTTACAAATGTAGAAGTCTAGATTAATGTCCTTGGCTAAGCTATAAGCACGTTTTTGTGAGCAAATGGGCTTTAAAAATAGGCAGTGATAAAAGCCATGAAAATGCTGGTCTTGCATCTGCAAGGATATTGGCTTGTTTTCCCACTAGCAAATGTTCTTCATGAGAGAAGTCTGCAGCTGAAGGCAGTTAGCCAGGGGAATTTTGTGCTTTCTGAAGTTGTTAGCTGTTTTTTGTCCCTCATTGCTGACTACTTTTACATGGAGATAAGCTTCTGCAGATGCAAGCAGTTCATCTTGAGAGTTCTGAACATTTTTTAATGAGGACAATGGAAAATGTAAGGGTATGATAACAAGCGGTTCAATGAAAAGTTAGTTTGAAAATATTGGAACAGAATAAGCGATAGTAGTCTCCCCGGCAGCCCCTTAATTCTTTAATGTATTTAATAGAACAGTGCTTATTTTAGTTTTATTTAAAGGTAGCCAGTGTATTTTTTCTTAGAGCTAACAGTTTTCTGAAAGCATGAAGGCTGTTCTTCACAACTTTGAGAGGAACAGAGATAAAAGAACAGACAGCAATTGGTCTAAGTGGGGAGCACAGGCTGTAACCTTAATTTTTGATTGAAGTACATCTGTGAGTGCAGTTGTCGATTTGAGACAGTTCCTTTTGGGAGGGTAAAATGTAATTTTTTGAAAAATGTGTAGAGTTTTTTGTGTTCTAAATTTCTGTAGAGGATGTGGTGTTCTGAAAATGTATTTAGTTTTTTGTTTGAGGGTTGTTATTAAAGCAAAATGTCTTGAGAAATGTAACAGATTCAAATGGAAATTTGAAGGAACAGTTGTATACAAGATCGGCTTGTGGTACATTAGTGTGTGTGTGTAAGACAAAAATTGGAAATATGCATTAAAAGACTGTCGTGGATAATAAGTGGAGAGTTTTTGTGGAATGCAAATGTCCTTACAGGTAGAGATGAAAAGGAAAGCCTACTGAATTATATAAAGAAATAGTGTGCAAATTGAAATGTTGCAGGAGACACGTTTGGAAAGAAATGAGCATGTGAATTTGACGCAGAGAATTTCTGATGGATATTCAGATGAATATCAGGATGAAAGGAAAAGAGGGGGTCATAATACTGATTGCTAGGGCTTCAGTATTGATATAAGAGGAAAAAGACAGTATTGGTAGTAAGGGATATTGACAAGGGAGGAGGGTTATTCTGGCATGTACTTGTATTCCACCAAAACCTGTTATGGAGGTTGAGAAATATTTTGCAGAAATCCACTTTCAGCATAGAATACTATTTACAGGTGGAGACTGGAAGTACTGAGGATGTATCAGTGGGACTTGGAAGGAAAATAGCAAAAGAGATTAGATTTCTGAAGAAATGTGTGAAAATGTTTGACATGGTAAGATGTCAGTTCAGTAGTGGGAACTGTCAGAGTTTCCGTATTATTCCCCAAGGTACTGTAACTGGGATAGAACTGGATAGAAATTATATTTCACAGGAGCTTGTGAGTTTAATTGAAAACTTTGACACACATCCAGGAACTGTTTCATGTCATGTACCAATAAAAGCCAAGGTAAAACAGGCCATTCAGTGGCAACACCACCTTTCTACTATTCTCCCTGTGACCTTAGGGTCCCACAAGGCTCCATCCTTGGACCTGTACTCTTATCTCTGTTCACTAATCATCTTCACACTTCCATTCCTCAAACATCCTCACATAATCTATGGATGACTGTACATTAGTATGCTCTGGTCCTACACTATAACTCAATTTTGTTACCCAGGAATCCTTCCTATCTGCAGAAACTTGGTTCTCCAATTCCCAACTCATCCTAAATCCCAACAAATCAAAACTTCTTGTCTTCCATCCCTCTAGATCTCCCCCATCCTTACCGGCTTTTACTATAGAATTCATAACAAACCGTAATCACCCCAATAACTCCTACTAAACTGCTTGACGTCAAATTGGCACAACTTAAAATTCGACGCTCACATTGCTCAAGCCATTAAAGTTCATAAGAAACTAGGTCTTCTTTATAGACCTAAACAATTTCTAACTAGAAACCATAAAAGTTACCACCGCCTGTACATACTATATGCCTCCCCAATTCAGCCTTTGTAAAACTGACCTAAACAAGTTGGAAACCTGCTACTGTAAAATTACCAAATTTGCAATGATGCCATACCACTGTGCTGCTCTTCAACAACTAAATTGGCTTGAACTTTCTCAGCTCCTCCACTTTAGACAATTATCCTTGCCCATAAAATCCTTCATCAACCTGATAAAGTCCCTGCTCTCCAAAATCTTATACAACCACATGTCACTTCTAGAGTCTTTTCCTCCTCTAACAGACTACTCTTGGGTACCACATGAGCTAATAACTCTACTGGGAAATCACTGTTTTCTAATGTCATCCCTAAAATCTGGAATAAACCACCAACCTCCATTACCTTCATCTCCTCCCCAGCACAATTTGAAAAGCTACTTTACTACACACTTGGCCAACTCCTGGCTTTGTACCTGTAATTCTCCAGGTTAAAACTGAATTCTAGATAGATAGCCAGCCACTGCTTACTTTCTGCCAAGCTGTTCTTATTCTTGACCTACTCTGATCTACTCATCCTTGAATCTACTTGCATTGTAACTTTCAAAGCATGTTAACTGTAATATCATTTGCTATGTTATTGCTTCCACTTGAAGACTTCATATAATACCATTGTGCAAATACTGTCTGTATGTTAATGTTCATGTTAATTCTGTGTAAGTTGTTAACTTATGCTATGTTTATTCTTGTACTATTTTGTAATGGAGCTTTTCTCCCGGACCCTGCTGAAAAAGGACCTTACTCCAGTCTGACTTTCCCAGTAAACAAATGTAAATAAAAATGCAAGGTAATGAAGTAAAAGTTGAGACACTTTCCCTTTCTCACCTACCCCTTAAAAAGAGAGGAATTCAAAAACTGTGTAGTATAAATTATTTGAGCATTATTGAAGAAGATAAAGCTTCTTCAGAAGAAATATATGTATTATTAAATTGGCCCACCCCCCCCTCAGGCCCCTTAAAAAGGGATTTCCAATTTTAGGGGCCCAAAAAAAAAAAGAACCTAAAGAAAACCAAAAAAAGGAGTTTGAGCCTTCCTCACTGCGGACAGAGTTCTAAATCTGCAGCTCCAGGTGGGGGCCATTCTCCATTAAAGTTCTGTTCCAGCGGAGTTGGTCCTGAGGGCTCTAGGGTCCAGGGCCCCGGGATAGCACTTCTTCCTCTTGCCAGGCTCAATATGCATTCTACAGTGGACGCTTTTAGAAAGTGGTCATCCTTCTCCCCATGCATCATCCCATAGCGATCAGCAAGGCTTGCAAGCGGTCCCTCTTGTGGTGGCTCCACTCCCGGATCTCCCGAGGCCGCCCATTTTGCTTCCCCCCTCGCCACGGTGACCAGGGACGCCTCCCCCCTCGGGTGGGGGCATGGCGGACAGTCCAAGGCACGGGGAAACGATTCAGAGACCTTACTCCATATCAATGTTCTAAAGATGAGAGCAGTCCTCTTAGCGTTCCTAGCACTTCACGACTTTCTTCCCTTGGGAACAATTTCGATTCAATCGGACAAATGTCTGTTGTCTGGTACATCAACAAGGGGGAACAAGGTCTTACCCTCTTTGTCGAGGCCATGAGAGTTTGGGAATGGGCAATCTCCAAATTTTTCCCCCACATTGGGGTCGGTCCAACATCCTGCGGACAAGCTCAGTCGCACCATTCTGCCCCCTTTGAGTGGTCTCTCAATTGTCAAGTAGGGGGCATATTCGACGGGGGGGAAACCCCCTTCATGCGATCTTTTGCTTCTCCCTCAAACCCCAAAGGGCGACAGTTTTTCGCTCTACCTCCCCCCGGAGGTACCCCAAGAGCGCTCTGGTGCATGCTTGGCCACCCGGTCTTCTGTATGCCTATCCACCCTTGCCTCTGATGCTCAAGTTCTTCAGAAAGCCTCTCGGGTGGGTTGCAGAATGATTCTCATTGCTCCATTCTGGCCTCGACAGATCTGGTTCCCTTCCTAAGGTCTCACTCGGTGAATCCTCCTTGGATTCTAGATCCCATTCCCGGGTCTGATATCCCATCCATCCTGCATTCCCCCTCCGAATCTGGACAACCTGAAGCTGACCGCTTTGCTCCAGTTCCACTCTTGATAAGGACTCGGTATTTCTTCACCGGTAAAGGCTATTTTGGTGGCGCTCATAAACCATCCACTAGAAAGGTTTACCCAAGCAAATGGAAACGTTCTCTGTGTGGGGGGCGGCAAGGCCTAATCCCTTCACGGGTTTCCCCTCCCTTGTGCTTTTTCTAACCCTCTTTTAATGATGGTGCCAGCAGTTCCACAGTCAAAGTTCAACTGGGGCAATTTCTCACTATCACATTGGTCAGATCTAATCCTCTTATGTCAGCCAAATTGTAAAAATTTCTTAAAGGTACTTTCCCTTTTCAGGCCCCTATAAAAAAAGCAGTTCCTCCTTGGGACCTTTCTTTGGTCCTACAGGCCTTGACCGCTCCCCTTTTGAGCCAGCGGCTGTGGATCTCAAATTCTTGTCCTACAAGACAGCCTTTTGGTAGCCATTACATCAGCCAAGAGAGTTTCTGAACTTCAAGCTTTTTCAGCTAAACCTCCTTACTTGGTATTTCATCCGGACCGTGTCTCCCTCAGGACCAACCCCTCCTTCCCTTTCCCAAAATCCTTTGAAGCAAAACAAACAATCCAAACCCTTTTTTTTTTGAAACAAAGGGGGTTTTGTTAACTAAAATGTTAATGGTGAGGAAGGGTTTTCAGTGTTGATACACTTCCAGTCAGTATTGAAGTCACCTAGTATAATTGTTTGTTGTGGATATGTAGTGGAAACCCAGCTTAGAATATCCTCTATATTAGGAGGAAGGTAGGTACAGATGATGTTTAGGGATTTGCTAGTATTTAGTTTTAAGTTTAGTGATAAGGACTTCTGCCTTACTATCTGGGGGGGGGGGGGGGGTGAAAGGTATCGTGGAGATCTGTAAACCAGTTCAAAACAGAATGGCTACTCCTCCACCCTTCTGTTTAGTGCAGTCCAGTCTCAATATATTATAACCTGGGGGAATTTATCTCTTTTTCCTTTGTTCTTGGTTTTAACCAAGTTTCTGTAAGACAGAAGATATCAAAGGAATGAATGTCAAGAAGGGCATGGAGATGGGCAACTTTGTTGTAGACACTACAGATATTTAGATGTCCTATTAGTCAGGAGTTTGGGAGACTGGTTAGGGTAGAGGAAGTGGTGCTGTGAGTTGGACTGTGGAAATATTGCTTGGGCCAGTGTTGGGGTGGATATCGCCATCTTTTAAGGTGGGAGGTTTTAGTCTTGACATAGGGTTATAAAAGTCACTAGATTGATTTTTTAGTTTTCTTATGTTGGAGTTATGGACTTTAATATGTGTGAGGCGATGGTATTTGGCTAGTAGGTAGCAGGGGGTAGATGTATAATATATTTGAAAATGGGTAAGGGTAGAGCGTTTGTATAGCTTTTGTTTTGGAGAGTAGTTGAAGTGCACATAATTCATATTTTCAAAGGAGGTAGGCAGAAGTGAGGACTGGTATAAGAATGGCTATAAGTACTAAGTTGGGAGAGCTTTCTTTTTTGTGAGCATCTTGCTAAGGTTAGCTGTGAACAAAAAATGAGCCAGCAAACAAAAGGGGATGCTGCTTTTCATCTTTCTGACAAAACTCACAAGGAGACTTTGCTAGTGAAACTTTTTCCAGTATTCCAAAGGAAAATGCATGAGAGATGTAAAAAAAAAAAAAGTACAGGAATTAAATAGAAAAATCAGGAGCACCTTGGACTTGAAATCAGACTCTAGTGTTGGGAGATGGAGACTGTCAGGAAGAATCAGTCACAACTGTGAAATATGGCTTTAGGGGGAAAGAGTATCTGCTAAGTAAAGACATATTTGTATTAGCGTCTGGATAAAACATTTTGTGACAAACCATGTTATAATGCAATGCAGCTTTGTATAGTGTGCTGTCAGGGGTATTTTAACTTGTTACAGTCAATGCATGCCTCCAGGTGTTTCTGCACTTAATCCTGCTGACACCTCTAGGAGTCAAACACTGCTTGTTCATATTTGCATTAATCATTCCAAAACCATGCTACATACAAAGTATTGAAACACTTGATCTTAAGGCTTACACATTGGCCAACACAACTGTATTGATATTTGACCTGTGTCTAGTGCAGGTAAAGATAAATTACTTGTTGATTATATAATATTTATTTTATATTGTCATGCATTTCATCTTTTTCTAAATATCTAGACAACCATGTAACACAGCTGCTTAGTCTTGTATTGAATCTCTCAGCTGTATGAAGAAAATGCTGCTTGACTGTGTATCTGTAGTGGTTGAAATATTAAGCTTGTAATATTTTGTAAAACAACTTGCAATAGTTTTTGTTTGCTCTTGATTATAAAATCCAGTTTAGTACCTAGAACCTAAGAAAACTAGTACTACATAAATGAGTAGTGCTGAAGTATTTTTCCATTTACACTTTAGTAACCCCATTAATTCCAGAGAAATGTACATGTGTTTCAGATATGAGGACATAACCATCAAAAAAGCTTAAGCTGTACCCATTGCAAGTTACGGTTCAAACTTCCAAGGTTGCACTGGAGGGAATGAGGTAGATGTGGGAGGTGCTTTCAATGACTCTTGTGTGTGTTAAAAAGATATTAAAATAAAAAGTACCTTTATAGTTGTAAGAGATGTAGGTTTTCCAGTCTAACAAGAAAAAGACTGAACAGAAGTAAGTTTAAGTTAATGTAAGGCTGTGATTTTCTGCTCGAGTTGGGGGGGGTATAAAAGTGTACTGGTTTTATTACATGTAGAACTAAGATGATTTTCCTTGTTTTTACAAATGTAGAAGTCTAGATTAATGTCCTTGGCTAAGCTATAAGCACGTTTTTGTGAGCAAATGGGCTTTAAAAATAGGCAGTGATAAAAGCCATGAAAATGCTGGTCTTGCATCTGCAAGGATATTGGCTTGTTTTCCCACTAGCAAATGTTCTTCATGAGAGAAGTCTGCAGCTGAAGGCAGTTAGCCAGGGGAATTTTGTGCTTTCTGAAGTTGTTAGCTGTTTTTTGTCCCTCATTGCTGACTACTTTTACATGGAGATAAGCTTCTGCAGATGCAAGCAGTTCATCTTGAGAGTTCTGAACATTTTTTAATGAGGACAATGGAAAATGTAAGGGTATGATAACAAGCGGTTCAGTGAAAAGTTAGTTTGAAAATATTGGAACAGAATAAGCGATAGTAGTCTCCCCGGCAGCCCCTTAATTCTTTAATGTATTTAATAGAACAGTGCTTATTTTAGTTTTATTTAAAGGTAGCCAGTGTATTTTTTCTTAGAGCTAACAGTTTTCTGAAAGCATGAAGGCTGTTCTTCACAACTTTGAGAGGAACAGAGATAAAAGAACAGACAGCAATTGGTCTAAGTGGGGAGCACAGGCTGTAACCTTAATTTTTGATTGAAGTACATCTGTGAGTGCAGTTGTCGATTTGAGACAGTTCCTTTTGGGAGGGTAAAATGTAATTTTTTGAAAAATGTGTAGAGTTTTTTGTGTTCTAAATTTCTGTAGAGGATGTGGTGTTCTGAAAATGTATTTAGTTTTTTGTTTGAGGGTTGTTATTAAAGCAAAATGTCTTGAGAAATGTAACAGATTCAAATGGAAATTTGAAGGAACAGTTGTATACAAGATCGGCTTGTGGTACATTAGTGTGTGTGTGTAAGACAAAAATTGGAAATATGCATTAAAAGACTGTCGTGGATAATAAGTGGAGAGTTTTTGTGGAATGCAAATGTCCTTACAGGTAGAGATGAAAAGGAAAGCCTACTGAATTATATAAAGAAATAGTGTGCAAATTGAAATGTTGCAGGAGACACGTTTGGAAAGAAATGAGCATGTGAATTTGACGCAGAGAATTTCTGATGGATATTCAGATGAATATCAGGATGAAAGGAAAAGAGGGGGTCATAATACTGATTGCTAGAAGGGCTTCAGTATTGATATAAGAGGAAAAAGACAGTAATGGTAGTAAGGGGATATTGACAAGGGAGGAGGGTTATTCTGGCATGTACTTGTATTCCACCAAAACCTGTTATGGAGGTTGAGAAATATTTTGCAGAAATCCACTTTCAGCATAGAATACTATTTACAGGTGGAGACTGGAAGTACTGAGGATGTATCAGTGGGACTTGGAAGGAAAATAGCAAAAGAGATTAGATTTCTGAAGAAATGTGTGAAAATGTTTGACATGGTAAGATGTCAGTTCAGTAGTGGGAACTGTCAGAGTTTCCATATTATTCCCCAAGGTACTGTAACTGGGATAGAACTGGATAGAAATTATATTTCACAGGAGCTTGTGAGTTTAATTGAAAACTTTGACACACATCCAGGAACTGTTTCATGTCATGTACCAATAAAAGCCAAGGTAAAACAGGCCATTCAGTGGCAACACCACCTTTCTACTAGTCTCCCTGTGACCTTAGGGTCCCACAAGGCTCCATCCTTGGACCTGTACTCTTATCTCTGTTCACTAATCATCTTCACACTTCCATTCCTCAAACATCCTCACATAATCTGCGGATGACTGTACATTAGTATGCTCTGGTCCTACACTATAACTCAATTTTGTTACCCAGGAATCCTTCCTATCTGCAGAAACTTGGTTCTCCAATTCCCAACTCATCCTAAATCCCAACAAATCAAAACTTCTTGTCTTCCATCCCTCTAGATCTCCCCCATCCTTACCGGCTTTTACTATAGAATTCATAACAAACCGTAATCACCCCAATAACTCCTACTAAACTGCTTGACGTCGAAATTGGCGACAACTTAAAATTCGACGTTCACATTGCTCAAGCCATTAAAGTTCATAAGAAACTAGGTCTTCTTTATAGACCTAAACAATTTCTAACTAGAAACCATAAAAGTTACCACCGCCTGTACATACTATATGCCTCCCCAATTCAGCCTTTGTAAAACTGACCTAAACAAGTTGGAAACCTGCTACGGTAAAATTACCAAATTTGCAATGATGCCATACCACTGTGCTGCTCTTCAACAACTAAATTGGCTTGAACTTTCTCAGCTCCTCCACTTTAGACAATTATCCTTTGCCCATAAAATCCTTCATCAACCTGATAAAGTCCCTGCTCTCCAAAATCTTATACAACCACATGTCACTTCTAGAGTCTTTTCCTCCTCTAACAGACTACTCTTGGGTACCACATGAGCTAATAACTCTACTGGGAAATCACTGTTTTCTAATGTCATCCCTAAAATCTGGAATAAACTACCAACCTCCATTACCTTCATCTCCTCCCCAGCACAATTTGAAAAGCTACTTACTACACACTTGGCCAACTCCTGGCTTTGTACCTGTAATTCTCCAGGTTAAAACTGAATTTTAGATAGATAGCCAGCCACTGCTTACTTTCTGCCAAGCTGTTCTTATTCTTGACCTACTCTGATCTACTCATCCTTGAATCTACTTGCATTGTAACTTTCAAAGCATGTTAACTGTAATATCATTTGCTATGTTATTGCTTCCACTTGAAGACTTCATATAATACCATTGTGCAAATACTGTCTGTATGTTAATGTTCATGTTAATTCTGTGTAAGTTGTTAACTTATGCTATGTTTATTCTTGTACTATTTTGTAATGGAGCTTTTCTCCCCGGGACCCTGCTGAAAAAGGACCTTACTCCAGTCTGACTTTCCCAGTAAACAAATGTAAAATAAAAATGCAAGGTAATGAAGTAAAAGTTGAGACACTTTCCCTTTCTCACCTACCCCTTAAAAAGAGAGGAATTCAAAAACTGTGTAGTATAAATTATTTGAGCATTATTGAAGAAGATAAAAGCTTCTTCAGAAGAAATAGCTAGTGATGGGATAAAAAAGAAAATATAATTTAAAAATAGGATTGAAATTATGGTTAAGTAATGGGAAATATTTAGAGGGACAGAGAAAGGTTAACGTTTTTCAGAACATGGCGAATCTCTCAAAAGATGATGACAACAACTGCAGAGTGCTAAAAAGAAAATAAGGGAGTATCTGGAGAATATGCATGAGTTTAGAAAGATTGTGGTCAAGCAACTATTTTTTATGACAGTTCCAGAGCGCACACTTTTAGCACCGTGACTTCGGCAACAAAGTAGAAAGGGTTGTTGCCAAACGTAGGGGAGCTTATGACAGGAAAAATAACCAGAGATGCTATAGAGATATTAGAGATATTTTGGAAAGTTTATGAAATTTTCGAGACAGCAGAGGAATGTTGAAGCCAAGAAAGAGAGCACGCATGTAGATATTTATGTAAGACTTAGTTTATGCCTTGATTAGAGGAAGATGGAGGTTGAGCACCTAATAGTTAAGTTAGGAGGAGAGAACATGGTGGTGTTTAATCAGTCTTCAGGAAAATCTCCAGGAATAGATGGTGTTCCTGGCGCATTGGAAGTTGTGAGGGAAGAAAGTGATAAATATCTGGAAGGTTTTGTTTAGTAGTATTTTTTAAAAGATTGGGAAACACCAGGATCTTGTAAGAAAGCTGTGGTGGCTGTAAAAACCTGTCAGACCCAGCCTCATGTAGACCCATCTCAGCTTTAAACCATGATTATAAAAAATGTATGTCTATAATATTGGCTAAAAGAATGGCAGAGGTGTTGCTAGAATTAATAGATATGGATCAGTGTTTTGTAGAGAGGAGGCTAACATCTGACAGCATTAGTAGAGCAGTGATGATCGAGGGAAGCAAATACTTCTGTAGTTTGGTCTTTATGCAGAGAAAGCATTCAGCAGAGTAAGCTGGGATTTTTATTAGGGCAGTGGATGCCTTTGTATCCCCTGCTAAAATAATAAGGTTAATGAGGAGGATATATGAAGGCTCAAAGTCAGGAAATAGTGTTCCTCTCCAATAAGCTGTTTGAACAGGCAGTATTTCTTTATATTAAGAGCCAGTGGCAAAAAAAGAAAGGGACTCAGAATTTCAAGGATATAATCAGTATGGTAATCAGGAAAAGTTGGTTTTAATTTGCAGATATTATTTTGTACTTTATAAATCCAGAAAAAGATATCTTGGTGTTGTGGAGCATTTTGAAACAATTACAAGTCTCTTCAGGATATAAAATTAATGAAGATAAAACAAAGACTGTAGCTGTAAATTATGTACCCACTCATGAATTGTCAGCAGTATCCATATTTTGGAGTATGGATTAAAAAGGCTTCTTTTATGACAGCTAAGTTTATGTGGGAAGAGACTAAACAAAAGTAATACAAAAAGTGAGCAACTACTGCAAGCACTTGTTTATGGATATGGATAGTAAGATACAAGTTGTGAAATTTTCTTAGTGCCTTTAGTTTTATACACAGGTCAGGCATATAAACAAAAATCCACCAATACTTGAATTAACAAAGAGAGGAAGCAGGAGTCGGGCATATTTTTATCAAGATTGTAGACCAGAATAATTTTTAAGGAATTTATCTGGGTGGGAAAGACATCAAGATTTAAGTGGTATATAGGTTGATCTTCCCAGTAGAACAAGGCAATTTAGGATTATCCACTTTGAGTGGCTATTTTAGAGCTGCACAAGGTAAAAAAAAAAAAAAAAAAAAAACGCAAGCAGAAGATTACAGTTCAAACTAGAAAAAGGATGAAGATTGCACACGGGCTGGGGGGGGGGGGAGTTCAAGAAAAAAGAAGAGATTAGTGTTTTGAATGCTGATTCTTGAGGAGAATAATAACCAATACCGAATGTGTTCATAAAGTTGCAGAAAGTATTCTAAGAACTAAACGAACATAGGAATGGAAAAATGCAATTTTGCCATCTGGGTTGAGTGCAAGTAAGGGTACAGAAAATAAAGAACAAGTAATCTCCATGGTATCCCCGAAGTCTCAAAACAACCCACTAAAGTGTGGTGGATCTAAAAACAAAACAGTGTAAGAAACTTCTCTGTGTGGAAGATTTTCAGTCCATATATTTCTAGTTAATCACTGTATATTAATCAGATCAGACAATAGTAGTAGAAGTAGCGAACATAAACTCGTCAAGTCAAAAAGTAATAGAAAATATATAATTCTACAGTATTACTAAGTATTCGAAAGTAATCCAAGCAAGGCAGGCAGTCTGTTTCCAGTCGAAAATCCAAAAGTACGGGCTGGAGTTTACTGGAAAAAAAATGGCAAAGGAACCAAGGTATTCAGAGCAAACAACTAGAGAGGAAATCCGAGAGTCCTGGGTGAAAGACCAGATCTGGTGCAGTTTTTAATCAAATCTACAACAGAAGCTGCTGTTAAAAATGGGATAAATTAGTAGGGTATGTAAAATATTGCATGGTATCTATATGGATCAATCGGAGGAGTTTAGAAAAGATTAGGAAAAGAGACTAAAAAAGCAATTTACAAGGGAACAGTGTGAGGACATGTGTATGGTGAAGTCCAGAAGGTTTAGGGGGTTTTCTTGGAAGTGTTTACATAGGTATTTTTATACCCCAAGCAGACTTTAAAAGATGTTTTCTTCAGCTGGACTGCAAACGTTTGAGGTGTTATGGGGAGAAAGATTTAATTGAGAACATGGGATATGTTGTCAATCTCGCCTTTATTCTCACTGATGGGTCAGATCTGGTGTGGTGGATCCATCTCTGCCTTTCCAAAAGCTTGAGGTTTTTGTGGGCATCCTTCCCTACCCATATTGCAGTTTCCTAACTTCCTGAGATCTAGTTTCCCTTTAGTTATTATCTTCTTCTTTGCAGTTAAATGTTTCCCTTTTCTCGTACATCTCCTTCCCTAGATTAGTGTAACCTTTTCTCTGTCAGTTCCCCTTTCCATTAGTGTCTGTTTGTTAGAAGATGTCTAACTTGCGCCCAGTTAAGTTAGAGGGTGTTTCTTTCCATTTCCCTTCTTTTTAATCTTAGTATTTTAATGTGTTGCTGCTGTTAGTTGTTTCTTCCTCCCTGTTACTGGTTAGCATCCGTTTTAGTTAGATGGCATCTAACCAAAGTCCGTTTTAGTTAGGGGACCCACCCCCCAACCCTTTTATTGTTTATATTAAAATATATATATATTCTTCCTTTTTCTTTGATTAGTTTTGTAGCTGTACGTCTCAAACATGTCTCAAAAGGAAGGGAAGCCTCTAGGATTTAAAAAAATGCAAGAAGGGCAGTAAGAAGATGCCCCTCAGTGACTCGCACATTTTGTGTGTACTGTTTGGGGCCCCTTCACCTGCAAGAGTCCCGTTCCGTTTGCAGTGCGTTCAATCAGAGTGCGCTTATGGAATGCAGAAATAAACTGATCTTGAAGGGTTATTGAAAACCCTGTTTTGTGAGGCTGTTTCCTCCTCTCCAAAATCTGAGAAGTCTGAGAATGTGGGGAAATGTTCTCAGACTCCGAAATCTTCCTTGGAGCTGAAACCAAAACAGCTTAAAATATCCACTCTGACAGAACCTTTGGAGCAGGCAGGAACCTCTGGATCAAAGACCTTATCTGAGTAGAAAGAACCTCCGGCTCAGAAGTCTACTACTATTGACTCCTCTGCTCTGAAAGCCCCATTGCCTTCTGAATTTCTGTATCGGAGCAGATCAGTATCTTTGAAGCAGATTCCTTCTCAGCTTCCTTGTCCATTTTTGACCAGATCCAGATCACCGACACTTTTTTCCCGGTCAGCTAGGAGTCTCTCAAATGAAGATGTGGATAGGGTGGTGAAAAGGCTTCTAAAGATGCCTGTCCTTGACCAAGTTACTTTTTAATCCAAGCCCAGTGGAGTCAGCAGATACAATCTTCCCCTTTGGCACCTTTTCTCCTCCAATCCGTCCTTTGGTTTCGGAGCCAAAGACTCAAATATCCAGCTTGTGTCTGTATCAGCCTAGGGACATGTTGGGTTTTTGGATCTGGCATCTGCCTTGAGGGTCTCTGTGCAGTTGGGAGCTGAAATTCACTGGTCGGCTACTAGGAGACAGCTCGGATCGCCTCTGATCTAATCCTGCCTCTCTGGGCCTCTGAGCAGATGTGTTTGGCTCCTACCTCAGCTTTGGAGCCTCTGTCTTCTGCTCCGCAGATTTCTTCAGCCCTGGCATCTTGTTTGTCAGGTCCAGGGAGTTCTTCTGAGCAGGGGCGGACTGCCTTTGAAGTCATGAGGAGGGTGATGACTACTCCTTGGTCTCAGGCACAATTGTACTCTGATCTTTCTCCCTCGTCTGTGCAGGTGCTTTTACTTACTCACATCCATCCACAGGACCACAGAGATCCCAGGCCTCAGGATGTTCCTCAGGGGACTCCACCCTCTTCCAAAAGCTCCCTAGAATACCCCACTAAGGAAGTCTGTCAGAAGAGAACATGCAAGAGGAAGCATATAGACTCCCCAGATTAGTCCGTCATGTGTGATACCAACCTCAATGAAGCAGAAAGGTCCCCACGGTTGCCTCCTGAGTACATCTCCTTTGGAGATATCCTAAAAATATTAAAACAAAATGGTGACTGGCAGTCTTCTCCTTTGGCAGAGGAGTCTGTATACCTGAAGGCCTTCGGATCTCGCCCTTCAACCTCTTGGGTGACCCCTCCTTCTGATGAGCTTATTGAGTTAATCTCTCAGAAGGTGTGGGAGACCCTAGATTCTATAGAACCCACTCCTAGGAGGCCAAACAAATATATTACAGTTCCAAAGCATCAGGCTTTCCTAACCAGAGGTGTAGCAGTTAATGACATGGTCATGGCAGCTGCCACGAAAAAGGAAATTTTCGAGACCAGTTCCTCTATCCATCTTCCTAATAAGGATTCCATGACTGTGGATAGCTATGGGACGCGTGTCTTTTCTTCAGCAGCCTTTACCTTAAGGTTGCCGAACTACCTTACCCATTTCACTAGACTATAGAGGGACCTGTTAAAGGAACTATCAGACTCCCTCCAAGGAGCTGTAGCTGATGCAGTAGCAAAGATCAACGCACGGCTCGCTGCCCTCAGTTTGGTTGTCAACTAGTCCATGAGACTCATTTCATATGCAGCAAATGGAGAGAATAGGGCAGTGGGTTCAGGCATCTCTATCAGGAGATGGGCCTGGATGAACATTTGTGATTTCACAGAGCCCTTCAAGCCTCCCTTCGTTAATGCTCCCTTTGATGGCTTATCTCTCCTGGCCTAAAGTAAGAGAAATGCTGACTAGGTGTGAACAGGAAGGTAAGACCTTGTCTGCTATTGGAGTATGAGTTTCCGCACCTACCAGACCATTTCCAAAGGGTTAGGGAGGTAGTGGAAAGATATGGTTCAAAAATCAGAGGTCTTACCAAGACGCACAAAGTGGGAGTTCCCCCAGTGGCAGGGGGGGGGGCAGTAATGGAAAACGCTGCCCTCTCAGCAGAGGAGGACCGCAAAATCAGGGCTCCAGAGAATCTCTTTGGCAGAGCTTTTCAACTGTCCTGAAGGAGTCCCCGACTACTCACCTCTGGAGCCAGTCAGGGGGGCGATTGTCTCTGCACCTCGAAACATGATAAATGGGTGCAGGACATATCTAGGGGATATATCATTTCCTTCTCCTTCCCCACTCCCGTAAACAAGTCAGTTCCAGGAATTCCACCCAGTTAAAAGGAACAAGCAACATTAGAAATTCAAAAGTTACTAAGAAAGTCATCCAAGAAGTCCCGACAGACCAGAGAGGATCCGAAACTTACTCAAGATTCTTTTTAGTTCCAAAGAAAACGGGACTGGAGACCAATCTTGGATCTCAGCAAACTAAACAAATCTGTGAAAAAGACCAAGTTCCGGATGGTGATACTGCAGTCAATACTTCCATTCCTGGAAAAAGACCATTGAATGTGTTCTGTAGACCTTCAAGATGCATACTGCCACATTCCAATGGAAAGGCAATCCAGTAGGTTCTTGTGCTTCCGGCTAGGAGCCAGTCACTTCCAGTTTTGAGCTCTACCCTTTGGTCTCACTACAGCCCCCAGATTGTTCACCAAATGCAAGGCAGTATTGGCAGCTCACCTGAGACGCCGAGGATTCCAAGTGTTTCCGTATTTGGACTACTGGCTCATAACCACCCCAACCAGACATCTCCTGCTACAAGGCAGGGATTATACACTTCAGCTTTGCTCCTCCCTAGGCATTACCATAAATTATGACAAATCTGCTCTAGAGCCATGTCAAACCAGAGATAAATGCAACTACGCTGATAGCAAGATTCACTTATTGCATGCTCACCGCTTACATGTGAAACTATTAATCAGGAAGACATGAGCCACTGCACAAGTGCTACAGGTTCTGGGGAAGATGCCAGCATCTATCGTGCTTATTCCCCTAGCTTGCCTGCATATGAGGATACTTCAATGTTTACTTTCCACACAATGGTCATTCCTAGAATTACCAGTGTCACACAGAATTATCATAACCAACTCCTGTAAAAAAGATCTCGAGTGGTGGATTCACTCTCCTTTAGCATCTCAAGGCCATCCCTTCATCCCCCTCAACCCCAAGCCACGGTGACCACGGATGCTTCCCAGATAGGGGGGGGGCATTATCTGGGGAGGATGGTCCAAGGCATCTGGAAGGAACACAAGGCTCATTTGCACATAAAGATCCCAGAGATGAGGGTGGTGCTCTTGGTGTTGCAAGCATTTCAGGACTCCCTCTATGAACTATAGCAATTCTGTCAGGCAATATGTCAATAGTCTGGTATGTAAACCAACAAGGAGGGAACCAGATCTTACCCCCCTTTGTCGAGAACCTGTAAGGGTTTGGCAACGGGCAATGACCTCCAACCATTTTCTGATTGCAGGCACATCCCGGGGAAATCCAACGTGATTGCAAGCAAATTGATCAGAGCCATATTATGGCCGCACAAGTGGTCCCTAAATCAGAAAGTTGGGGACGAGATTTTCCAAAAATGGAGCCAGCCTTGTAATCTTTGTATCACCTGTCAGTGCCAAATGCAGCAACTACTTTGCCCTTATCCCTCCCATGGGGGAGTCACCAAGGGATGCACTTGTTAACGATTGGCCTCTGGGACTCCTCTATGCTTTCCCTCCTATTCCCAAGTTGATAAAGAAAGCAAAGTTGTTGGAGACTAAGATAATCATGATTGCCCTCTTTTGGCCTCATGAGATCTGGATGTTCTTCGTTTTCCATTGCTGCAGTCCTAACTATTGGGTATAGTCCGCATCCAGTCGGCCCGAATACCAGAGTATAAGGCTGACGTCGGTCAGGGCGCATTAGACTGACGTCAGTACGTCAGGGTACTAATGCGCATGACCGGCGTCATATCCTCAGTCTTTTTTGCCGCGTGGTCCGATGCAGAAGCAGTTTTGCGAGTGCAGGTTGGCGTTCTGAAATATTTCCGAAACCGGAGTTTCAGACCGAATCAGAGTTGGCAACATTTTGGTTTTTCTTGCCTCAGTATTTTACCGGATGTCAGAAAAGTGAATAACTGTATTTCTTGTGGGAAACAAATACCTCATAGGAATTACCATACATTGTGTATACCGTGTTTAGGGCCTGACCACGCCGTTGTTGGCTGCCGCTTTTGTGCTAGGTTTAACAAACGCACTATTAAGAGGAGGTTAGACTGTGCCAGATTAGTGTTTGGGAAGCGTTGTAATTATAAAATGCCGCCGGATGCTCCGGCCCAAGAAGCGCAAGGACAAAACAGCGAAGCCTAGGGTTGATGAACCGCAGTCCCGGACGTCGGTT
The DNA here is from genome assembly GCF_019279795.1 of Protopterus annectens. NCBI lineage: Eukaryota > Metazoa > Chordata > Ceratodontiformes > Protopteridae > Protopterus > Protopterus annectens. Next base: position 876,355,244 of record NC_056743.1, on the reverse strand, counting down.
CTTTAGGTGGCTCAGTGGAGCCAGAGGTTTTGCCAGGAGTTTCTATAGAGTCTCAGGCAGAAACTTTACTGTTACAGGATGTACCCTCTCAGGAGGCAGGCCAGGCTGAGGGGGCTTCTCAGGTAACTATTCTTCCCTCTCTTCCCAAAGTAGTTAGAGCCTCTCCTTCTGTTGCCAAAACTTCTTTTAGAGGTAGGCCAACTTCAGCTTCAGTAGGGGCTTCTCCTAGCCTTTCGGGTTCTGTACCTATGAAACATATGCTTAAAATGGCAGAAGATTTGATTACTATGATTAGAGGTTCTATGGGCCCTCCTGATAAGAGGCCCAGAGTGGAACCAGAGTTTGACAGTTTTGAACAGGGTTCAGAGGCTTCTGAGTCTTCTGCGGAAGATTTGCAGGAGTATCCTCATTATTCTGATTCTGATGTGGATGATGCCACTCCTTCGGCTTCTCCTCCTGAGGATTTTTCATTTTCAGAGACTCTGCATTCTATGAGGGAGCACTTTAAATGGGAAGGCCAGGATTACTCTGATTCCAGGAAGAGGCTTAGGGAATTCTTGTTTTTACCCCAGCATAGGCCCTTAGCTATACCTCCTGTGTTGAATGTGGTGGAAGATGTTTTGCAGAGGCTTCCTGAACCCTGATTCTTTGCCTCCTGCTCCTGTTAAACCTGATAGGTACTATAGGGTGCCCGAAGCTCATAAGTATTTGTTTAAGAGTCCTAGGGCGGACCCAGAAACTGTTTCTCAGGGGCCTAAAGGTGTTAAGGCCTCTGTGGTTAAAAATCCTGTTCCCACTGACAAAGAGGCAAGGGCGTTAGATAGGTGGGGTAAGAAAGTGTATACTTCTTCCACTCTAGCCATGAGAGCGTTGAATTGTCAGTTTCACATGCTGAAATATCAAAATTATCTCCTTTCACAATTGAAATCTAAGGTGGATGCTTTAAGGTATTGATTGTAAAGACTTGCTGGATTTAGTTTATGTGTCTGAACAAGTGGGCAAGCATTCTTTGCAATGTGGTTTTGATGCTGTGCAGGCCTCCTCGAGGGTGGCTGCCACTAGTTCTGTTCTTCGCAGGCATGCCTGGTTGAGGGATCAAAATTTGGCTGAGCATGTTAAGACAAGGATTTTGGATGCTCCTTTACAGTCTGATGTGTTGTTTGGTTCACCTGTGGAAGCAGTTTTAAAGAAAATGGAGGACAAAGCTAAGTCTATGCAAACTGTTAAAGATTTTTGCAGGTACAGCCACCAAGTTTAGTAGAAATTGGCCTGCTAAGGGGTGGACATATCCTGCCTATGATTCCCAGTCTAGGGGTAGGTCTAGACGTGGTAGGGGCAGGGCTCAAGGTTCTTTTAGGCCTAGAACAGGGAGTTCACCTGCTCAGACTTCTGGTGAGGGCAGGGGTCAGTCCTTTCGTAAACAGACCCAATGACCTGCCTTTTCAGCTGCCAGTAGATTCTCGTCTGGCAGCTCCTTTGGAAGGACGACTGTCTCTTTTCAAAGAAAATTGGGATTTAATTACTCAAGACAGATGGGTGTTGGACATCATTCAGCCAGTCCCTGTATCAGAAAGGGGCCTAGGATTTTATTTTCGCATGTTCCTAGTACCAAAGAAGGGGAACACGTGGAGACTGCTTTTGGATTTATCTCTCCTCAACACTTATCTGGACATTCCCAAGTTCAAGATGTTGACATTACAACAGCTTTTACCCCTGCTGGGCAAAGATCACTGGATGGTAACTTTAGATCTCACGGAAGCTTACCTTCATGTGCCTATCAGGCTAAGTTACAGGAAGTATCTGCGGTTTCGAGCTGGAGATTCTCATTATCAGTTCTCTGCATTGCCCTTTGGCTTATCTACTGCGCCCAGAGTATTCACAAAGGTTCTGGCTCCAGTGATAGCTTACTTCAGGCTACAAGGACTTCCAATCTATCCTTATTTAGACGTCTACCTGATTCTGGCTCAAGAAAAGGAAGACCTTCTACAGCATCTGGAATATCTTATAGCAGTGCTAAGATGCCTAGGGTATTCTGTGAACGAAATAAAGTCCAGTCTAGTACCCTCTCAAGACATGTGCTTTCTGGGTGTGAGACTGAATACAGCAGCCCAGATGGCCTTTTTAACCCCGGACAAACTAAAGAATCTATCACTTTACTTCCATCAACTATCTCATCAGTCCGTGCTGACTGCAGAGACAGTCCTTCAAGCATTAGGGTTCATGGCATCTTGTATTCTGGTGCTTCCCAATGCCAAACTGCATATGAGGAAGTTACAATGGTATCTCAAAAATGTATGGACACAGCACTGCCAGGATTTAGACACTGTCATTCAAATAATACCTTGCCTTCAAAGAGAATTTTTGTGGTGGGCTCAGGAATGTCACCTAAACAAGGGACTCTCTGTGACCCGGCCAGAGGCGAGTCAGATTTTACCGACAGATGCCTCAGACATTGCTTGGGGAGCTCTTCTAAATGGAAAGTGGATACAAGACAAGTGGCCTGCCAGACTACAGCATCTACATATCAACATGAAGGAGATGTTGGCAGTCCAGTTCGCATTGCTGGCTTTCAAGGAGTTACTTCTTCCAGGGCAGGTGTTGATTCTAACAGACAACACAACTGTCATGTGGTACTTCAACAAACAAGGGGGAACACATTCTTATCCTCTATGCAGGCAAGCAATGATTTTATGGGAGATCATGCCACTTGCACCTAACTCTTCAGGCAAGGTTTCTGCCAGGAGCACAGAACTCCTTAGCAGATGTGTTAAGCAGACAAATCATGGATCCCCACAAGTGGAAACTGGATCTTCATGTATTTCAGAAATTGACAGTGTCATGGGGAACTCCAGACATAGATCTGTTCGCTTCTCCACTAAAACACCAGCTGCCACAGTTTTGCACAAAGGGGTTTCATCACACAGCTTGGAAAGTGGATGCTCTGTCCTTCAGTTGGACAAACCTTCATGTGTATGCCTTTCCACCTCTGCCTCTTCTTCCAAAGGTACTGTTAAAGGTCAGACAGGACAGGCCACGGATGATTTTGATAGCTCCAGATTGGCCTCAGCAACACTGGTACCCTCTACTACGGAGTCTGGTAAAGAAGCCTCCATGGCCTTAACCTTTGATTCCACATCTGTTATCCCGGCAGGACGGTCATCTGCTCAATGTCAAGCTTCACTCTCTTCATCTGACAGCCTGGCATATTCTGTGTTGAAACACAGCAGGTCTCAACTTCCTCGACAAGTTTTAAATGTGATTATGGAAGCTAGAAGACCTAGTACAAGGAAAGTGTACGCAGCAAAATGGAAGAGATTTTTATTTTGGAGTAAAGCAAAGAATTTGGAGATTTCTGAGCCTAATTTGAGTATGGCTCTTCAATATCTTACTGAGTTACTGGACAAGGGTCTGTCCTTCTCTTCCATTAAGATTCATGCTGCAGCAATCTCAGCTCACTATGATTGTGACCCACCATTGTTTTCGCATCCTTTGTTCAAGCAGTTTCTTAGAGGGCAAAAATATAAGACCCCGAGCTCCTACTCCTGCTTGGGATCTCAATTTTGTGTTGGAAAAACTTACTCTACAACCTTTTGAGCTACTGCTGAATTGAAATATTTGTCATGGAAGACTGCTTTTTGTTGGCTATTACTTCTGCAAGAAGGGTGTCTGAGTTGCAGGCCCTTATGGCAGTCGAGCCCTTTTGATTTTCCATAAGGATAGGGTATCATTACGTACTAATCCTTCCTTTATGCCTAAGGTGGTTTCTAGTGTGGCTTTAAACCAAACTATTCATTTGCCTACTTTTATGCAGACCCCCAAAATAAAGGGAGAAGATTTTGCATACTTTAGATGTACACAGGCAATTTATTACTTAAGCAGGACTAAGGATTTTAGGCAGTCTCAGCAGTTGTTTGTTTCTTTTGCTTTGAGTTCAGGGCAAGCCTGTGTCAAAACAAACTATTTCTAGGTGGATTGGCTTTTGCATTGCATTTTGTTATTCCCATCATGGCAAGGAGGTTCCAGCTGGGATTAGGCCTCATTCCACTAGGGCTACTGCCACTTCAACAGCATTTCTACGGGGTGGCAACTAAGGATATTTTGGAAGCAGCTACTTGGAGTTCAGTGCATACTTTCTCTAAGCATTATCACCTTCCTATCTACTCTAAGTCTAGGGCTGGTTTTGCCACAGCTGTTTTGCAAGGCATGTTGTCAGCTCCTGCTTCTTTATGATTTGCCAGCCTCCCTTACCTCTGCTTTGGGATTCTACCCAATAGTTAGGACTGCAGCAATGGAAACGAAGAACATAGTACAGTTTTGTACCTACCATAAATGTAGATGTTCGAGGATTCCATTGCTGCAGTCCAATTTACCCCCTCCTTCCCTCTGTGTTTAGGGTGGTTGTGTAGGTGAGTTTACCTGCTTATATTTTTGTATATATTGTTCATGTTTTGGTGCAGGTATTTTGGGTCTTGTCTTTTTAGGGTCTTCTGACATCTGGGGCAAGAAAAGACTGAGGATATGACGCCGGTCATGTCTAATGCGCCCTGACCGACGTCAGCCTTATACTCTGGTATTCGGGCCGACTGGATGCGGACTATACCCAATAGTTAGGACTGCAGCAATGGAATCCTCGAACATCTACATTTATGGTAGGTACAAAACTGTACTTTTCCCTTCCTTCAGCCTCACCTTCTGGACGAACCATGGATTCTGGACCCTGCTGCAGACCTTGCTTATCCGTTGGGTAGGGTACATCCCAGCCTAAAAAACCTCAAGTTGACAGCTGGGCTGCTCCAATTCCCCTGATCATCAGGTTTCTTCTCCTTTCCTCTCCATTAAAACATATTTTGTCTTCCCATAAATTATCTACACGAAGATTGTATAAGAGTAAATGGAATAGGTTTGTAATATGGATGAGTGATAATCAGATAAATCTCTCTCCTGTGCCCATACATTCTATCCTGGAATTTCTAGCAAAACTTTCATGACCGAGCTGCTGCTTCTACTATTAGAGTTCAACTTGCAGCAATTTCAGATTTTCATGTGGGAGAAAACGGCTCTACGATTATGTCGCACAGATTCTGTAAAGCATTTTTGAAAGGAACAGTAAGGCCCCCATACAAAAATCCATCTCCTCCCTGGGATCTAAATTTCATATTAACAAACATCATTTGTTCCCCCTTTGAACCTTCGACCACATGTGATTTAAAATTTCTGTCTTGGAAAACACTTTTTTTAGTGCCCATTACTTCAGCTAGAAGAGTTTGAGTTGCAAACCTTGACTGTCAAGCCCCCCCCCCCCCCCCCCCATACCTGGTTTTCATAAGAGCAAAGTTTCTCTATGCGCTAATCCTTCCTGTCTTCCAAAGGTTGTCGAGAGGTAACCTAAACCAATCTACTGAGCTGACACTTTTCTTCCCGAATTACCAAAACAAAGGTGAATACTCTCTGCATCTTCTGGATGTGCATAGACAGGTGCACTTTTACTTGCACAGAATTTCAGAATTTAGGAAATCGGATCAGCTCTTTATATCCTACTGTGAGATTAGAAAAGGTCAACCAGTTTCAAAAGTTACCTTATCTAGATGGCTCACCTTTTGTATAGCCTACATTTACAAATCTAAAAACAGGCCTCTTCCTTTCCCTGTTAAGGCACACTCCACCAGGTTGATAGCTACATCTGCAGCTTTCCAAGCAAGGTTGCCCTGGGACAATATCTGTGCTGCAGCTATGTGGGCAAAACCTCATATTTTTATTACTCATTACAAACTGGATTTGGCCTCCATGGTAAAGCTTCTTTTGGTTCTGTGGATGTTCTTCGTGTTTTACTATTGCAGTCATCACACTTGGGTTCTCTGCCTGCTGGTAGCCCTCTGTCTGCCTGAATACCAGAGACTTAGTATTTCTGCATCAGATGCTGTCGCTCCAGGACTGACGTCAGGTCGTCAGGGGTATAAAAACAGGCAGCTGATGCTATTACATCAGTCTTTCTTGCCGAGGAGCCTGAAGCAGAAGCAGTTCGAAAGTGCTGGTCGGACACTATCTGAATTTTCGTTTATGAATTTAATAATCCTGAAGTCTTCTAAAGCTAAGTACCCAGTTAGGGATCCTTTTTTCTTGCTCTAACCGATGTCAGAAAAAGTTAACAATCGTCTTTCCTATGGAAAGCAAATACCTCACAGAGATTTTCATTCTTACTGCGTTACCTGTTTAGGCAAAGACCACGACCTCCCTCACTGTCAGTTGTGTGACTTATTTAACGCCCGAACCATTCATCGTCGGGGTCTTTGTCTCTAAATTCTTTCGCTCTCTACCTCTGTATTCAGAAATTGCTTCGGTAAGCCATCCGACTACCGATATTCTGAAAAAAACGTAAAGATAAAGACAGAAACAGACCACATAGGTACAAAACTGCAGACGACTCTTCCATTAAGGTAGTTGCCAGTCTGTCGGTACTCAGGGGCACTTCGCAGCCTCTGATCCCCACTTCGGTGGATTTGCAGGCCTCTAATGAGACCCATTCTGAGTCCGGTATGCCATGAGACTCTTCTTCGACTATGGGACCTGCGGATGTCTCGACCTTGGATGGGTCCAGAGCCGCTGAGCAGGCACCGGCTTCTGAGGAAGTTATTCGCTCAACCAATGTTCAACTCAGACTACTTTTTTAACCAAAACTACCGAGTTTCTTAGGCCCAGAGTACGTACTATGCCTAGAAAACAGATGACCAAAGCGCATGCACTTGCTGCCATGCCACAAAAACAAATGTTTAGAATGTCTGAAGGCCTTATTACGCTGATTAGGGGAAGTCAGCCTTCCCCTGCTAAGAGACAGAGTCCAGTCCCCTTCAGCTTCTACAGACCAGGAGTCCGATGACACTGAAATTTCTGATTCATGAAGACATGCCTTTATCTGCTTATGAGGATTCAGATGCAGAGGAATCTATTCCCTCTGCCTCCCCTCCAGAGGATTTTTCTTTTGGTGAAACTTTTGCATACCTTACGAGAGCATTTCCACTGGAAATGCCAAGACTATCCTCAGTCCAAAAAGAGACTCAGAGAATTTCTAGAGTTGCATCAACACAGGCCCTTAGCAGTACCCCCTGTCCTGGATGTTGTGGATGATGTTTTTATCGAATCTAGTCTTACTCCTGATACTTTACCACCTGCCCCTAGGAAACCAGACAGGTACTACAGAGTACCTGACGCACTCAAATTTCTTTTCAAGAATCCTACTGCTAATCCAGAGATTATTTCCCAGGGGCCTAAAGGTATTAAGGCTACTACAGCCAAGAATCCCACCCCTTTGGACAGAGATTCCAGAGCTTTGGATAGATGGGGTGTAAGAACGGTATGTACCACTGCAACTCTTGCTATTAGGGCATTGAATTGTCAGTTTCACATGCTGAAGTACCAGCAGCATATTATGGAACTTATTAAACAAAAAGTGGCAACATTTTCAGACTGTGCAGAAAATAATTACAGGAGATTATGCAAACCAGTCTTATCTGACAGACTACTTCAAACAAATGGCCACCAGAACCCAGCTGTCTGCAAGAAAAAATACTAAAAGCTCTAGGGTTCATGGCCTGGTGTTTACTGTGTTGATTCCATATGCAAGGTTGCATATGAGGAAACTCCAATGGTACTTAAAAAGTCATTGGTGCCAACATTCTCAGGACCTGGAAACAGTCATTCCTATCTTACCTTGTCTAAGGACAGGGTTCCTCTGGTGGGCAGAAGCATGCAACCACAACAAGGGACTGCCATTTACTCAACCCCAAGCTGCCCAGACTCTAACCATAGACACATCAGACTATGCCTGGGGGGCACACATGGATGGAAAATGTATTCCGGGCCACTGGAGCCCAAGTCACATTCATCTGCACATCAACCAAAAAGAGATGCAAGCTGTACAGAATGCTCTGACAGCTTTCAGATCCCCAATATTTTCAAGACAACTGCTAATAAAAACAGACAATACCACAGTTATGTGGTACATCAACAAGCAGGGGGGAACCCATTCCTACCCACTCTGCAGGCTACCCATGGCCCTGTGGAACACGGCCTTGGACATTCAAGTCCATCTGCAAGTTCAAATCCTGCCAGGCAAACAAAACTTATTGGCAGACAACTCAAGTAGAAATCTCCTAGACCCACATGAGTGACAATTGGAGCACAGCACCTTCAACCTTCTGATTCAGAAATGGACGACCCCAGAAGTGGATCTCTTTGCCTCCCTCTACAACCACCAGCTCAGCAAATTCTGCACCAGGAATCCTCACAGTAGGGCCTGGAAAGTGGATGCCCTGTTTTTTCAGTGGGTAAATCTCTCAATCTGCTTTTCCCCCTCTGCCCCTCCTTTCAGGAGTATTACACAAGATGAACCAGGACAGACAAAGGACAATTCTGATTGCCCCGGACTGGCCACGCAAGCACTGGTACCCACTCCTGCGCAGCCTGACATCGGTGCCCCCCTGGCACCTACACCAGAATCCAACCCTCATCTCTCAGCAGGAGGGACAGATTCTGCATCCACAACTGCAAACCCTAAGTCATGCAGCCTGGCTTATTCCTTGAATTCTCTCCCAGCAACCTTAAGCAAACTGGTGCTGAACGTCATTCTTGAAGCCAGAAGACCCAGTACAAGAAAATCCTATGCTGATAATTGGAAAAGGTTCTGCTCATGGATTCGTTCTAAAGGAGAGGGCACAACACTGCCCTCTCTGCCTCTTATCCTGGATTTACCTTAGCAGATCTACTCCACAAAGGCCTGTCCTTCTCCATTAAGATGCATGCCTCAGCCATTTCTGCTCATTACAACAGTGAGCCCACCTCTCTTCTTGCATGCTGTTATCAAACAGATCCTGAGAGGGTCATACCAATTAAGGCCACCAAGGAGAGCACCCACCCTTGCTTGGGACCTTAACATTGTACTGGAAAAGCTCACACTTCCCCTTTGAACCTGCTGCATCAGCAGAGTTAAAATTCCTCTCTTGGAAAACAGCCTTGCTGCTAGCCATCACTTCAGCTAGAAGAGTGTCTGAGCTACAAGCACTCATGGCTGTGGAACCCTTCATTATTTTCCATGCTGACAGGGTTTCCCTCAGGACTAACCCTTCCTTTATGCCCAAAGTGGTGTCCAATGTGGCTCTCAATCAATCCATCCATTTGCCAACCTTCTTCCCTAATCCTCAAAATAAAAGGGAAAGGATCCTGCACTCCTTGGACATGCACAGACAGCTCAGATTCTACCTTGCTAGGACTAAGCCCTTCAGAAAATCTGACCAGTTACTAGCAGCTTTGCAGCAGGAGCAGAGGGCAAGGCCATTTCAAAACAAACCATTTCCAAATGGATAGCACACTGCATCCATTTCTGGTACATGTACCATGGGAAACCCAACCCCTCAGGGGGTCAGAACACATTCCACTAGGGCAACCTCTACCTCTGCTGCATTTCTTAGGGGAGTCCCTACCAGGGATATCCTGGAGGCTACTACCTTGAGTTCTGTACACACCTTCACCAAGCATTACCACCTGCCTATCTTTTCCAAATCCAGGGCAGGATTTGCTACAGCAGTCCTGCAAGGCACACTAGCCAGCCCTTACTCTTCATGATTACCTCCACCCTTCAACTTTGGGAATCCACCCAAGTGTGATGACTGCAACAGTGAAACACGAGCATAGTACAGTTGTGTACACTTACCATAAATGTTGATGTTAGAGTGTATTCACTGTTGCAGTCCTGGTTTCCCTCCCTCCATCCCCCTGTTTTTTCTCTCTCTCTCCTATCTATGGCTATTACTAACCCCTTCTGGGGTATTGGTATTGGTATTTACTTTTTTCTGGTGGTGTGTTCCCCACCATAACCTAGCTCCCTATTTAGGGGGGCTCCTGACATTTGGGGAAAGAAAAACTGATGTAATGGTGTCAGCTACCTGTTTTTATACCCCTGAAGACCTGACGTCAGTCCTGGAGCGATAGCATCCGATGCAGAAATGCTAAGTCTCTGGTATTCGGGCCGAATGAGGGCTATCTGCAGGCAGAGAACCCATGTGTGATAACTGCAAAAGTGAATACACTCAAACATCTACATTTATGGTAAGTGTACACAACTGTACTTTCTGAGGAATATACTCCCATGAGCCACCCAAGAGTCAGGTTGCTTGGGACGTAGTCCCATTAGTGAGAATAAAGGCGATATTGACAACAACACATAAGTTATGTACTTACCATAGTGTTCCAGGTGTGTTGTCCATCTCAACCTTTATTCTCACAACCCACCCTCCATGCCCCCTTCCTACACTCCTGGGAGACAGAGTAGTTATTAGATTGATGGATCTCCATAGCTTCAGGAATGCTGCCTTTGGCCATTGATAAATGTATATACCTTTGGTATTATACCATATAAAGACGATGTAATGCGATCCTATCTCGCCTACGTTCATAACTGATGGGCTCCGACTCGGCCGATGCACTAGCAGGAAGCCTCATTGGCTGGGCCAACCCCCTTTTCCCAGGATGCACCACGCCCAAACCTCCAGATCTCGTTTGCTGCTCCTAGAGTAACGACGTTGTCTCGACTTGGCTGTGGCTAAGTACCTTTCCTTTTTGGCCTTTTGGTCACTTTTTTGACAGCTTAGAATTTATACTCAAACAGCTATTTAATAGCTATTCTGGTTGATAGTTCATTTGTGGTTGATTGTGTTTGTACCTTTGAATTGTTGTGGTATTCCCTTGTGTTTGGCGGGTTAGGCCCGTTTGAGTTAGAGGGCCTTTGCCCTATCTTTTAGAGCGTTTAAGTTAGAGCCCCCCCCCCTTCCTTCCTTGTGTATGTGTCGACAGTAGGTATGTCTGGCAAAGAAAAAGAGCATAAGCTATCGGGCTTTGAAAAATGTTCAAAATGTAGTTATAAGATGTCGTTGACAGATGGCCACGCCATCTGTGTTTATTGTTTAGGGGCTAAACACTTGCAAGAGTCTTGCAGCGTTTGCCATGCTTTCTCCTCTCGTGTCCTTCACGAGAGGAAAAATAAGCTCATCCTGAAGGGTCTTATCAAACCAGCCTTCGAGGAAGCTTAGGCTTCTCCCTCATAGAAATCAAGGCTAAAGAAGTCTTCAGCTCCGACAAGTCCGTCGGAGCCACCTGCAAAAAGGTCTAAATCTGTGTCCCCTTCCTCGGCTCCACTGGCCTCGGAGCCGAAGGATAGACTATCTAAAGCTGGGTCTCCCTCCTAGGCTCCACTGTTTTTGGAGTCTCGAGATGAGAGATCAGGTACTCTGTCCCCTTCCTCGGCTCCACTGATTTTGGAGCCGCAGGATAGAGGGTCTAAATCGAGGTCTCCTTCGTCGGCTCCATTGGTCTCGGAGCCGCTGGAGTGTTTTTGCTCTGGGGTCAGTTTCGTCGGCTCCTGAACAGTCGGTGCTGAAAGGAGTCCCTGTTCTGGTAGAGTCTGCTTCGGCCCCATTACTTTTGGAGCCGATTCGGAGCCGGCCTCCTAACCTGGTTTCAGAGCCGTTAGGAAAAGTGTCTTGGCCCCCTTCTGGTTCCTCCAGGTCCTCCAGGCTTTCAGACTCGGATGTAGATAGGGTGGTCCAGAGGCTCTTATCCAAATTATTTTCGGCGTCTGCCCTGGAGCCAGCCCCTTCGATACAGTTTCTTCCTCCTCCGACGACCTTGGTGTCTGAGTCGGAGTTCGTAGAGTCGGGTGAAGTCCTTGAGGCGGTCCCGAGACCCATTGCTAGTCTGTTGGCACCGTCTTCAGCTCCAACCCTTTCTATGCCTTCCAGAGGTTTCGGTTCTCGGGTGTCCTCAGCCGGGCCCGAGGGGGACTCGTCGGGGCTTCTGGTTTTGGCCCCAAGTCTCCCTCTTGGCGCCTCTGCTAGGGGAACCCCGACACCGGTCATGGTCTCGGGGACGGGCCCCTCCTTAGATTCTGGTGGGCCCGCCTTCGAGGCTATGAGGAAGCGCGCTGGCCAAGTCTCTAGTGAGTTCACCCGAATCTGCGGCTCCTTCCCTAGACACAGCGGCTAGAGCTTCTGGTGCCCCCCTGTCTTCGGACAGCGCGGCTCCTAGGCCTGAGGATTCCTCCTTGTGTGGTCCCCTTTTTTCTGAGGAGCCTTCAGAGTTTGTGCGTGAGGAGCCCCCCAGGAAAAAAATTGTGCACGAGGAAGCACATAGACTCCCCAGATGAGTCTGTCACCTCTGACACTGCCCTCGATGATGCAGAGGGGTCCCCCAAGTCGTCCTCTGACGATGTCTCGTTCTCCGATATCCTGGAGATCTTGAGACAGAGGGGCGACTGGCCATCCAAAACCCCTTCCGCGGAGGAGTCGGTCTTCCTCAAGGCCTTTGGAGCCCAATCCTCCACCTCCTGGGTGTCTCCACCCTTCGATGAGTTACTGGACCTTATTTGTCGAAGGGTGTGGGAACACCCTGATTCTGTGGAGCCAGTTCCTTCTCGCCCCAACAAGTTTTTATCTGCACCCCCTGGCAAGGAGTTTTTAACCAAGGGAGTTCCGGTTGATGCTATGGTGGTGGCGTCTGCCACCCAGCAAGATGTGGCAGAGGCATCTACTTCTATCCATCCTCCTAACAAGGAGTCCAGGAGCATGGATAGGTACGGGAAGCGTACCCTGACATCAGCGACCTTTACCCTGTGATCGCTGAGTTATTTATGTCATTTTACTAGGCTCCAAAGGGATCTCATAAAGGAGTTGGGAGATACCCTGACGGGTAATGTGCCTGAGGCATTGACGCAGTCTGTCAATGCCCAGCTGTCTACCCTTTCATCCATTGTTAACTCGTCCATGAGGCTCATATCGTATGCAGCCAAAGGGGCGGGTAGGGCAGCGAGTTCGGGCGTAGCCCTTAGGAGGCAAGCCTGGATGCGCTTGTGTCACTTTGCGGAGGTTTTCAAGTCTTCCTTCACCGATGCTCCATTCGATGGTCCTCTCTTTTTGGACCCAAGGTGAAAGACTCACTCACTAGATGTGAGCAGGGAGGGGTAAGACTTTGTCTGCCGTTGGGGCCCGTTTTTCGCTTCCCTCGAGACCTTACCCCAAGACTCGGAGGGGAGGAAAGATGTGGTTCAGAAAGTCCCAAAAGTCTTTCCCTGCCCATCAGAGTGCCCCCCCCAGGGGCAGGGGGGGGTTATTCTGGAAGACATTGCCCCAGAGGCGGCAGAGGCCCCTGCAACTCAGGTGACCGCAAATCCTTTCGTGGTTCCTCTGTCCAGCGTCCCTGAGGGACTGCCCGACTGTGTGTCTTCGGAGCCAGTCGGGGGTCGATTCTCGATGCATCCAAGGGCCTGGGGTTCCATCACTCAGGATCAGTGGGTGCTTCGTATCATCACCGAAGGTTACACCATTCCCTTTATCCATCCCCCTCCACCCTCAAAGAAAATCCCGGATGTGCCACCCAGTCAACGGGATCAAGCAGCCATAGAGGTCGCAAAGCTGCTCGGAAAAGGAGTCATCCAGCCAGTCCCCGCAGACCAGACCGGATTAGGAACTTACTCAGTTATTTTTGGTGCCGAAAAGAACAGGGGACTTGAGACCCATTCTGGACCTCAGCCACCTAAACCGCTTCGTAAAGAAGTCCAAGTTCCGGATGGTCACGTTGCAATCCATTTTCCCATTGCTGGAAAAAGGAGTATGGATGTGCTCCATTGATCTCAAGGACGCCTATTATCACATCAAGATTAGCAGGGCGTCCAGGATATATTTACGCTTCCGCCTAGGAGCCAGTCGCTTCCAGTTCCGAGCCCTGCCCTTTGGTCTCGCCACAGCTCCCAGGGTGTTTACCAAATGTCTGGCAGTGGTGACGGCTCACCTGAGACGTCTGGGATTCCAGATGTTTCCGTATCTAGACTGGCTCCTCACCGCCCCCACCAGGCATTTTCTTATTCAAGCCGTGAGTGCTACCATCGAATTGGGACATCTGTTAGGAATTACATTCAACTGTTAAAAGTCTGTATTGCTGCCATCACAGCGTGTTGCCTTTATAGGCACAGAGCTAGACTCTGTCGAGATGCGAGCATTCCTTCCAACAGAGAGGATAAAAATACTACAGAACCAAGTCCTAGCCTTACTACCCCGAAGCAAAGCCCCGGCCAGGATGGTCCTTCAGCTTTTGGGTTCGATGGCGGCCGCCATTCTTCTGGTCTCTCTGGCAAGATTGCACAAGCGAATTCTCCAATGGCTCCTGTCGACCCAGTGGTCGTACCAAGATCTGCCCTTGTCCTACCCGATTCTCATTACAGATACCTGCCGGCAAGATCTTTGTTGGTGGCTCCTCTCCTCCAACCTGAACCAGGGGTGACTCTTCTGCCCCCCTCCCCCATTGCCACAGTGACCACGGACGCCTCCCAGATAGGGTCGGGGGGGGCATTATCTGGACAGGACGGTTCAAGGCACGTGGCAGGATCACGAAACCCACTTGCATATCAATGTCCTGGAGATGAGGGCAGTGCTGCTAGCGTTGCAGGCACTTCACAGCTCTCTTCCCAAGGGTACCATCGCAATCTTCTCAGACAATATGGCAGTAGTATGGTACCTGAACAAGCAGGGAGGAACCAGGTCTTATCCTCTTTGCAGAGAAGCCATGAGAGTTTGGAACTGGGTGATCGCTTCCCAGAGATTTCTAGTGGCAACGTACATTCCGGGGAAATCCAATGTGATAGCAGACAGGCTGAGCAGAGTTATTCTGATGCCTCACAAGTGGTCCCTGAACAACCGAGTAGCGGCTCGGATCTTCTCCAAGTGGGGTTTCCCTGCTGCGACCTTTTCGCCTGCCCTTGGAACACGAAGTGCAGCAATTTCTTCTCCCTGATTACCCCCCAGGGGGGGGGTCACCCAGGGACGCTCTAGTCCACAATTGGCCCTCCGGTCTGCTCTACGCCTTCTCTCCGGTCCCACTACTACCAAAGGTGATTCAGAAGGCGATCTGCTTGGGAAGCAACATGATTTTGATCGCACCATACTGGCCCCGCCAAGTTTGGTTTCCTTTCTTCGGAAGTATGCAGTGAAGGATCCTTGGATTCTGGACCCAGTTCCAAAGCTCCTGACTCTTCAGTCAGGTCAGGCCCATCCATCACTGCAAACTCTCAAGCTAACGGCTTGGCTGCTCCACTTCTGACCATAGACGGCATATCCTTTCGCCTGAGGTGGTCCGGATTCTGTCTTCTTCTCACAGAGCTTCCACTAAGGAGATATATTCTAATAAATGGAAAAGGTTTGCCATTTGGGCCCAGCAGCACAACCTTGACCCTCTGACAGCCCCGGTGTCCGCAGTATTAGATTTATTGGCAACTCTTTTTAGACAGTGTTCTGCTGTCGCCACGCTTAAAGTCCAATTGGCAGCGATTTCTAATTATCATGTTGCCTTTGAGCCTTCACTCATGAGTCATAAGTTGTGTAAGGCCTTTCTTAAGGGAGCCTGGTTGCTTCGCCTCCCGGTGTTGCAACCTGTCTTGCCATGGGATTTGAATGTAGTTTTAGGAGCCTTGACGTCTCATCCCTTCGAGCCGGTGGCCACTTGTGAGCAAAAGTTCTTATCTTGGAAGACTGCCTTCTTGGTAGCTATTACTTCAGCCAGAAGAGTTTCGGAGCTTCAAGCCCTCTCTGTTAAGCCCCCTTATCTGATCTTTCACAAGGATAGAGTGTCTGTAAGACTAAACCCGTCATTTCTTCCCAAAGTTTCTTCTGCTCTTTGTCTGCAACAATCTATAGAGCTTCCAGTTTTCTTTCCAAAATTTTCCAACAAGGCAGAATACAGACTTCATCAGTTGGATGTGCATAGACAACTGAGTTTTACTTGGATAGGACACAGTAGCAGAGGAAATCAGACCAGTTGTTTGTGGCCTTTGCAGATAACAGGATTGGCAAAGCAGTAACTAAGACCACTATTGCTAGGTGGATTAGGGATTGTGTTTCATTTATTTATGCATCAACAGGAGGGGACCTTCCATTTCCAGTTAGAGGGCATTCTACTAGGGCTATGGCAACTTTAGTGGCCTTCCACGCCAGACTGTCAGTGGATGAGATATGTGCAGCAGCTACTTGGGCTTCTCCACATACTTTTATTTCTCATTACAAACTGGACATGGCCTCTAGAGGTCGGGCATCCATAGGTTCCACAGTGCTCAGGAGTGTTTTCCAGTGAGCCTCCCAGGATCTAGGTGCTAGGGACGCTGTCCCATCAGTTATGAATGTAGGCGAGATAGGATCGCATTACATCTATTAGTTATGTACTTACCATAACGATAGATGTATGTGATCCATCTTGCCTACATTTGTACGTACCCGCCCTCCTTCCCCCTACCTGTTGGATCTGGAGGAAACACTATTGTACAGTTGGAGTGGCTCATGTGAGTGAGTTGTTGTGGGGCAAACAAGATCTGGGGGTTTGGGCGTGGTGCATCCTGGGATAAGGGGGTTGGCCCAGCCAATGAGAGACTTCGTGCTAGTGTATCGGCCGAGTCAGAGCCAATTCTCGGTTCCGAGCCCATCAGTTATGAATGTAGGCGACATGGATCACATACATCTATCGTTATGGTAAGTACATAACTAAAAGTTTTTGTTCATTTTATGATTTCTTGGCATGCAAACAAAATCTGAGGAAGTTGGGGAACTGTGTTATGGGTAGGAAGGATGCCCACGAACTTTGCTGAAGACCTCGAGTTAGTGGAAAGGCCGAGATGGATCCGACCCATCAGTGAGAATAAAGATCGAGCTGGATAACACACATGGAACATTATGGTAAGTACATAACTTCTTTTTTTGGGAGTCTAATGAACTGGCAGATTAAAAAAAAAAAAAAAAAAATCCTATGGAGTACATCCAGAAATATTGAGGGAGCAAATGTCTGTAACTAAGGAAATAATTCTGAGCTGGGGCATAATCTGACTTGCCTAGTCATAGAAAGACCCTAAGTTTAATTATGTTAATAATTTAGCCGGTGATTCTCTCCTTACCAACTCGGCAGGTAAAGCATGGAACAAATTACCTTCTGATATAACCTCACTCTCCTCTTTAAGTCAATTTAAAGCAAAACTTAAAATATACTTGGGGAAAATACGGAATTGCCATTGCATTAATCCTGGCTAGTTGAATCCTTGACTACGTTTAGATCTCAGGTGACCTGGCATTCACTGTAAATACTTGTACTGTGTCTATTCTTTATCATCCTGTATGATACTATGGAAATTATTTGTTAATGTGTTGTGAATTGTAATTGTCTCTGTAACTTTAAATTTGCTACTGTTTGGAGCTTTTCTCCCCGGGCCTCCGCTGAAAATGGACATAAATCCAGTCGGATTATCCCGGTCAACAAATGTAAAATAAAATAAAATAAAATAAACCCAAGCGTATTTGAAGTATTGAGCATTGTAAAAGAGGTAAAATAACTGGAAGAGAGATCTTTAGAAAAGGGAAGGCGCAAACTACATAGAAATAAGTGGAATTTGTGGGAATAGTACATGCACAATAATGTTCAAGAGGAGAATGAGGTTTAAGGTAAAGGAGGCACTGAGTAATTTAAATAAGGTTGGACTGAAAGACAGTTAAAGAAAACGAACTGTATAATGTGTGTAAATGACTGACTGCGGTGGTGGTGCTGCGGTATCGTTGTCGCCTCACAGTAAGATGTTGTCCTGTTCGATTCTCAGCTAGAGCGTCTTCTGTGTGGAGACGTGCGTGAATGGCGCATCGTTGAAGGTTGTGTGTCAGAGCTGGCAACTCGGCACGTAAAAATCTACTGCCAATCATTAGCGGACCGGAGTTCTGCTTTGGTGACCCCTAACTCGGAAAAGCTGAAAGACACAACAACAACATAATGTGTGTAAATAGCAAATTATGTTAATATGGTGTGATGTTAATCATATTTGATCACTGCTGCAGTAGCCTTAGTTATGTGGGTTATATACTGCCAAAGTTGCAACATCTATAGCCAGCTTCCTAAATTTCAGGCAGCTTACATGCACACAGATGTCTGGCAGCTTGAGCTGAGCTGACTAAAAGACGTGGGGAACGAAGCCCACCAGAGCTCTACTGCTACCAAACAGTATGCTACTCTAAGGCTTGACGGTTGGCTTGTGCTTTAATTTGCTGGCCAGGTAAATTCAATTTGAGAAGAAGAAAAAATGTTGTTTTATTACCTTTTTTTTTTCCAGGAATTTTTTTTTAAAGCTAGGAGTGTTGTTTTAACAGACTGTCTTGAGACTGTAATGTACATTTAAATGTAGTGCTTATTGTTTTATGTCTGAGTGGTGTAAAGAAACTGAAAACAGTTTTTATGTGGATAAATTGTTCATTTTTACTTTTGTGGGGCTTTACACAATGTTTTGAAGAGCTTTTTTTAGTGTTTTCTGCCAGAAAAGTAACTTTTCTGGACTGGTAGTGTCCTGTCTCTCTTCCCTGGGAAAAGAGGTGACATTTTCTGCTTTACCATGGAAAAAGACTACTGCTCCTAGTCAGTCCTTCTTCCAGACACAAAAAAGCACAGCAAGCTAGCACTTTGCCTCAGCTGTAGGTGGATAATTGTGTTATGGCCATTTGTTATACCTCTGATCACTCGTCTTTTACCCCTTATCACTCTGGTGTAGCACCTACATCCACTGTGGACTTGGGTTAGTCACATCCTTTACTGCTGTAGTGGTCCCCCAGTGGGCAAGGAGGAGACACTCTTGTTGGTAGTGAGAGGGAACAGGGAAGGGTTTCCCTGTTGTGTCAGAATGGTGTGCCCATACCTGGGGAAGAAGCTGCTGCCATTAATACAGCTGGCCCCATTTCTCCTGTTAGAGAAATGGAAAACTGAAGTTGGATCTGCTCCTCCTGGATTTTCTTTGGATAGGAGTAATTTACTGCATCTGGTTCAGGGTTTAATTCAGGCTTTTGATCATTCTAGTGAAGTAGTTTCTGGCAAAAAGTAATAGGGATTCCTCTTTTCTTAAAGAGACTGAAGATTCTGAATCTCCACAGAAAGATGCAGGGAAGAGTGTAGTTGTTTATCCTCAGATTTTTGATTCTCTGTGGGTTGTCTTCTTTCTCCGAAACTATTATTGGAATGTTATTTTTAATGAGAGAAAATTGAGGTTTCAGTCCCTCAGAAAATACTACGAGTCGTTACAGAAGGATTTTCCAGAACTTACACCAATTCATCCTGTTCTGCCTGCTGTAGAGGATGTGTTACTGCCTGCAGTTTTCCTGGTAGTCAACCAGCTGCCCATAAAAAAACAAACAGGATGTATAAAGTTTCAGTCTTTTAAACTTTTGTACACTATTCCCAAAGCTGACCCAGCAGTTATAGCTTTAGTTGATCTCACTGTTGATAATAACTTAGTTTATTCCAATGCTACTTTTCTGATGAGAATTAGAAAATTATTGATAGGTATGGGAAGAAGTGTGTACTAATTCTGAATTGTCAGGGTTGTTTATTAAAATTTGTTCTTACAATTGTGAAAGAGGAGGAATGTTGCATCTGAAGTCGCATCTTGAGGAAAAATCTGCTTTAAGTTTCTTCTATTGCACAGATCACTACCCATTGTTTACAGTGTGTGTGTGACTCTGATATTTCCAGGGCTATCTCCACTGGTAATGTCTTGAGGTTTGCATGGCTGCAATTCAGAACCTTCCAGATAAAAAATGTGATTTTAAGTTCTCCTATAGATAGAGATTTAGTGTTTGGCGCCTCTGCTGCAGTGGTGATTAAAAAAGTGTGATGAAAGGATCAGGCTGATTCAGAATGTCTCTAAGGTTTTTCAGCCCTTCTTTCCAATCTCCTCATCCAGTTTTGGTAAAACTTTTAGGGTGGCCTGATGGTTAAGGTGTTTGCCTTACAAACACAAGGTGCAGGGTTTGAATCTCACAAGGGATAATTGGCTAGGCTTAAAATGGCTCGCAAGGGCAATTAACCTAGTACTAACCTAAGTTCCAAAAACAAGTCGTGAATCTCCCACAGCCAGTAACAGTCCAACAAGTCTGAATAGCTGTTCGAGACCTTGTGACCCCCCCCCATGACCTGGCCTCGTTTTACTTCCAGAAGATCTTAATATACATGATACTGCCAGCCCAGCTAGCTGAAATTTTGTGAATAATGATATGTCACTGGTGAATATCGAAATGTTTTCTACAAGATGCTTATGTTACAAATGTATTAGAACTTTGTCATGTTTGTATCAAACTGCTTGTACAGACACGTGTTTGTAACCACAGTGTGCCCTACTAGAAAAGAACAGAAACGTACATGCAGTATTGTAACGGTTTAAATATATATATTTTAACAGTGGAAACTGGGATACAGTAGGTTAACCTCAGTCTAATAAATTTTAGAAAAACAACTGAAATTAAATTACTTTGACTAGTTCATAAAATATGGTATCTTTCAGCTTTTAGTACAGCAAGAGACTCAATGTCTGTACTAGGAAACTTTCTGTATTGTCTTTAGGGTGAAGTAATTACTAGTCTTGAAAGCATGAAGGAATGCAGTTGTTTTATGACTACCAGCATCTGCCAGATATCTGAGGAGAAGCCCTTGTCTGTATATTTTTACAGGTAGATGCTAAATGCTGCCAGCTTCATCAGTGGTTGTTTGGCCTATAAGCTAGTAGTCAGATGACAAGAAATGATGTAATTCTGAAAGTTTTCCCAGCAGTAATTATTTGAGACAGAGCATTATGTATTCTGTCTTGGACCTGATAACAGCAAGAAGATTCATTCACCACATCTGCCTTGCTTTATTAGAAAGTTCTTGGATTATAGTATAATTTTGTCAGATTCAGTCAGGAATATAGTAAAGCTCAATATATGTTTTTCTTTATTTGAGACTGCCATGCAATGTTTTAAATAACTTTTGATTTCACTGTGAATATATATGTAGTATTGTCTTGTTCTTTTATTATTTATTATAAAATATATTTCAGTCTTTCATTGCGGCTGATTTGTGTAGAGATATTTAAGTTTTGAGAGTACTTGCATATTTTTGGTGACACTGTGGGCCACTCCTAATAGCCTTACTCTTGGTCAAACTACCATTTGTGTTAATACTAATATTACACAGTAAGATTGAACACCCTTTAAGTGCCTTAAGGTAGCTGGCAGGAGTGACTGGTGGCAGTAAAACCTACCTTATAGTCTGGGCAGAAGACTGCATAGCTAGTAAATGTGTGCCAGCCTTTCCCAGGTGTGTGGTGTGTACTAAACCTCAGAGAGTGTGTGTCAGTTACTTGGGCAGGGACACGAAGCTCTGGTTGGACAGAGAGGGTGCTGGGGGTTTTAGCTTGGTCACTCAGCTGTGATCTCAACTCTCTAGCTGTGCCAGTTGGGTGTCTTATTGGGGATCTGGAGAAAGAGTGAGAAACCAGCTCCAGACTGACTGTGGTCCCTGTGTGCTCTTAAGGGAGATTGCACTTGATGCAGAGAGCTGCATCTGGAAATACTGTGTGTGTACTTGTCATCTTCTCAGTGAACATCCCCCACTGGTGCCAGAGGTTTGGATTGAGGCTCCTTGATTACTGGTCTAGTGGTGGGGCGTCACATATATTGGTTGGCAGTGGTGGAATATCCACATCACATATTGGCTGGCAGTGTTGGGATCAGCACATCACATACTGAGATTCGGTGGTGTGGATATTGAACTCCTGTAGCCTTGTAAGCAGTGGTCACTAAAGGTGTTTGTACTCTCAAGCAGCCACACAGACATTAAGAGTTTCATATCACAATAGTTTTATTTATTTTTTGTTAGCTTAGTTAGGGAGAGCAGGCACAGATGTCAGCTGAGGATTATGGGAAGCTGACAAAAGACTAGTTGGCTGAAATGTACCAAGCCAAAGGACTGGGGCATGCCAGCCTGACTAAAGGAGAAATTATTGCAGCCTTATCCACAGCTGCATCACAGACCAGCAACCATGAGGGCAACCAGTGTGGCCTTGCAGATGTACAGCTCTCAGAAAATGGACAGTTCAACATTGCCTCAGAGGACTTAAAAATCCATTTGGAGTTAGAGGCTTGAACTGAAGACCAAACGTTTAGAACTGGAATCAGCAGAGAGACTGTAGTGCTTGGAGGTCGAAGCAATCAGGAGAGAGACAGACGTCTGGAAGCCGAAGAAAATGAGGCAGAGGCAACATGAAAAAGAGATGCTGACTCGTAGCCAGGGTCATGGAGGTAATGCGGAAGGGAATAACCAAACCCCAGAAGCAATAAAGGTCAGTAAATTTCTTCCACAATTTGCAGAGGGTGATAATTTTGATAGTGTTATTCATATGTTTGAAAGGGTATGTAAATAGTGTAATGTTGACCCAAGAACTCTGGGTATAGTTCCTGACCCCCTTAGTCCATGGTAAAGCTGTAACTGCTGTTTCTAAATTGTCTAATACTGATTGCTTAAATTATAATACAGTAAAGAATTGTTTGTTAGTGTGTTTTAAGTTAACCCCTGAAGCTTTATAGAAAAAAAGATTTGTGCGCATAGGTGCAAACCAGATGAAAGGGTGTGTGAATATATTGCTAAGTTAAGCACTTATTTGCATTGATGATTAAGTGGATGTCACGTCACCACTTTTGAAGGGCTGGCAGACCTTTTGATTAGGGAACAAGCCCTTAGTTTGCATGAGGGCATGAGAATCTGGTTGGCAGATAATGTGACGCCACAGATGTATTGGGGAAAAAGGGAGGCCTATACCTAGCAAGCAGGGCATCACTGCACAGAAAAGGGATGCCCAGTGCTGCACATGCGTTTAAGGAAACACCATGGTGGGAAGCCTAAACCGCCCCACCAGAGTCTGCCAAATACAGGGGAAGCCACTAATTCAGGTACAAGGCCAGGATCAAGGGTTAAATGTTTTAAATGTAACCAGTGGGGCTATGTAGCGTATAGATGTCCATGGAGGCAAGGTGGGGGAGCCAGTAAGTGGGAATGACAGAATACCAGCAGTAAGTTGTCTGGAGACAACAAGGGTGCCAAACTACCACAAGAGGTTAAATTCTATATTAGATGGGAAATGGGCCACTGCTAAGAGAGACAGCCTCTGACCTAACCATTGCGAAGCCTGCAGTGGTTAAAGAGGAGCACTACTTGCTTGGGCAGTCTACTCCAGTCAGAGCTTTAGGAGGGACCCCATTCCAATTACCTTTGGCTAGGGTTCACCTTGACTGGCAGGGTGGAAAAGTAAGCAAGTAGGTGTGTTTGAGGATGTCCCTGCAGATGTCCTAATAGGGAATGATTTTTGTAATGCAGTACCTTGTGTGCATGCAATCTGGCTTGGAGACAAGCATGTGGGTCTGGTAGACTGGGGGGCCCCAGACAGACTGCACACTTGAAGCCAGGACTGGTGAGGTGGTTACTTCAGAGGGAGCTACCCTGTAGCAGTGAGACTGAAAGTGAGCCACATCTGCTGGTTCCTCATCCTCCAGACTGTTTTGTTTACATAGATTTTTCATCACATGCTGTCCCAAGGAGTGTTAGAACCAGTTCCTCCTTCCCAGGTGGGGAATGGTTTTTATTTAAAGATGCTCCTAGTGCCAAAGAAGGAAAATTATCTCTGGATTTTTCTTTCCTAAACTTGTTTGTGATAGTGCCCAATTTCTGAATGATGTCATTTCACAACGCATTACCTCTTCTTCCTGTTTCAGGTTTCCTGGCGATACTAGACTTAACGGATGTTTATCATGTCTATGATAAGTAGACCTCTTTACTTTCTCTTGGAACAGTCAACTGGCAAGATTCTGTTCCAGTACATCATGTAGGAAGGGTTGTAAGATGGATGCATTTTCTTTGGTCAGGAATAATCCAGTATGCTTTTTCAGCTTTTCGACTGATATCCAAGTACTTCTGTAAATTCAGAAGGAACCCCCACCAAGGTCATTGTGGTGATGCCCTTCTGGACCAGACAGCAGCGCTTCCCTCATCTTTTGGAAATGGCCAGGGGCAATTGCCATAATTCTCTTCACAGACTGGATCTACTTGCACAAGAACCAGGGGTGTTTGATACATCCCAACATCAATCAACTTCATTTGACTGCCTTGGATGATAGGGTCTTAATTCCTTTTAGGCACTTGTTTACTGAGAATACACAGCAAGTGCTAATGGAGGCAAGAAAGTCTGCTACATGAAAATATATTAGCAAATGAAAAGGATTTCCAGTTGGTACCAACAATATAACCAGTATCGGTTCAGGTCTAGTTGCTGTGGCAAACCCAGATGTTGCAAAATGCCTGGTTAATACCAATTCTCCAGACGAGGATGGGGAAGGCTTTTGGTAAATTTTGGGGGGGGGGGGGGGTATATTCTTCTGAAACGCTCTTCTTTAGAAAGAATTCTCATCTGTCCAACTCGTATGTTAAAGTTTATATTTAAATCTTTAGAGAACATTAGGATTATTATGGTATCTGTTTCCACTTCTTGGGGATAAAAACTTTGTGCAACTTAATTACTTCTTTGTTTTAAGTGTCTGCTTTTAATGCCCCACAAGTGCTGTGTTGACTAGTCAGTCTCATGTAGGCTGTTCAGTTTCTGGGGCAGACCACAAAGTGACATTTTTGCATCTCCAATCATTGTCAAGTGCAAGTAGTATGTTTCCTTGATGTTCTTCATACCACATTGCTGCAGTCCTAACACTTGGGGTAGTCCGCTGTCCCAGTCGGCCCGAATACCAAAGTATATGGCTGACGTCGGTCAAGGCGCATTAGTCTGACGTCAGGACGTCAGGGTACAAATGCGCATGACCGACGTCATATCCTCAGTCTTTTTTGCCACATGGTCCGATGCAGAAGCAGTTTTGCGAGAGGAGGGTGGGGCTCTGAGATTTTCCGAAGACGGAGTTTCAGACCGAATCCAAGTAGGCTAAGTACCCGTTGGGAATATTTTGGTTTTTCTTGCCTCAGTATTTTACCGGATGTCAGAAAAAGTGAATAACTGTATTTCTTGTGGGAAACAGATACCTCATAGGGATTACCATACCTTGTGTATACCTTGCTTAGGGCCTGAGCACGACGTTGTTGGCTGTCGCTGTTGTGCTAGATTTAACAAGCGCACGATTAAGAGAAGATTAGATTGTGCCAGGTTAGTTTTTGGGAAGCGGTGTAATTATAAAATGCCGTCGGGTGCTCCGACGCCCGCTTCGTCAAAAAAGCGCAAGGACAAAACAGCAAAGCCTAGGCTGGAAGAACCGTCCGTACCGGACGTAGGTGCTTTAGAGGGCTCGGTGGAGCCAGAGGTTCAGCCAGACATTTCTTTGGAATCCCAGGGAGAGACTTTATTACTACAAGATGTGACCTCTCAGGAGGTAGGCCAGGCGGAAGGGGCTTCTCAGGTAGCTGTTATTCCCTCCCTTCCTAAGGTGGTTAGGCCCTCCCCTGCTGTTTCCAAGGCTTCTCCCAGGGGCAGGCCAGGTTTGGTTTCAGGTGTTACCCCTAGTTCTTCAGGGTCTGTGCCTAAGAAGCATATGCTTAAGATGGCAGAAGATTTGATTACAATGATTAGAGGTTCTATGCCCCCTCCTGATAAGAGACCTAGGGTGGAACCTGAGCTTGGGAGTTTTGAGCAATGTTCGGATGCTTCTGAGTCTTGACTGAAGACTTGCAGGAGTATTCCCCTTACTCTGATTCTGATGTAGATGATTCTACTCCTTCTGCTTCTCCTCCTGAGGATTTTTCATTTTCAGAAACTCTTCATTCCATGAGGGAGCATTTTAAATGGGAAGGTCAGGATTTCTCTGATTCCAGGAAAAGGCTTAGGGAATTTTTGTTTCTACCCCAGCATAGGCCTTTAGCTATACCTCCTGTTCTAGATGTGGTAGAGGATGTTTTGCAGAGGCTTCTCTGAACCCTGACTCCTTGCCTCCGGCTCCAGTTAAACCGGATAGATATTATAGGGTGCCTGAAGCTCATAAGTATCTTTTTAAGAGTCCTAGGGCAGACCCAGAAACTGTTTCACAGGGGCCTAAAGGTGTTAAGGCTTCTGTTGTTAAAAATCCTGTTCCTCCAGATAAAGAGGCTAGGGCTTTGGATAGATGGGGAAAGAAAGTGTATACTTCTTCCACTTTGGCCATGAGAGCTTTGAATTGCCAGTTTCACATGTTGAAATACCAAAATTATCTCCTTTCACAATTAAAGTCTAAGGTAGATGCTTTGGCGGAAGGTATTGAGTGTAAAGAGTTGCAGGATTTAGTTCATGTTTCTGAACAGGTGGGTAAGCATTCTTTGCAATGTGGTTTTGATGCTGTGCAGGCCTCTTCGAGGGTGGCTGCCACTGGTTCGGTTCTTCGCAGGCACGCCTGGTTGAGGGATCAGAATTTAGCTGAGCATGTGAAAACAAGGATTTTAGATGCTCCTTTACAATCTGATGTGTTGTTTGGTTCGCCTGTGGAAGCAGTTCTAAAGAAAATGGAAGACAAGGCTAAGTCTATGCAGACTGTTAAAGATTTTTGCAGGTTCAGCCTCCAAGTTTAGTAGAAATTGGCCTACCAAGGGGTGGACATATCCTGCTTATGATTCCCAGTCTAGGGGTAGGTCTAGACGTGGTAGAGGCAGAGCTCAAGGTTCTTTTAGGCCTAGAACAGGGAGTTCACCTGCTCAGTCTTCTGGTGAGGGCAGGGGTCAGTCCTTTCGTAAACAGACACAATGACCTGCCTTTTCAGCTGCCAGAATCTTCTCGTCTGGCAGCACCTTTGGGAGGAAGGTTGGCACTTTTCAAAGAAAACTGGAGTTTAATTACCCAAGACAGATGGGTATTGGATATCATTCACCACGGTTACAGGTTTTATTTCCATACCTTGCCTCCTTTCAAAGGCATGCCAGACATTCCTCCTCAACAAAGGAAAGAGGCTCACAAGCAAATTTCTCTGTTGCTCCAAATAGGGCCCATTCAGCCGGTTCCTGTGCCAGAAAGGGGCCTAGGATTTTATTCTCGCCTGTTCCTAGTACCAAAAAAGGGGAACACGTGGAGACCAATTTTGGATCTGTCTATCCTCAACACTTATCTGGACATTCCCAAGTTCAAAATGTTGACGTTACAACAGCTTCTACCTCTGCTGGGCAAAGATCACTGGATGGTAACTTTGGATCTCAAGGAAGCTTACCTTCATGTTCCTATCAGACTAATTTGCAGGAAGTATCTGCGTTTTCGAGCTGGGAATTCTCATTATCAGTTCTCTGCATTGCCCTTTGGCTTATCTACTGCCCAGAGTATTCACAAAGGTTCTGGCTCCAGTGATAGCTTTCTTCAGGCTAAAAGGAATACAAATCTATCCCTATTTGGACGATTGCCTGATTCTGGCTCAAGGAAGGGACGTGCTTCTTCAGCATTTGGAATATGTGATAGCAGTGCTAAGATGCCTAGGGTATTCTGTGAACGAAATAAAGTCCAGTCTAGTACCCTCTCAAGACATGTGCTTTCTGGGTGTGAGACTGAATACAGCAACCCAGATGGCCTTTTAACCCCGGACAAACAAAAGAATCTTTCTCTTTACTTCCATCAGCTATCTCATCAGTCCGGGCTGACTGCAAGGACAGTCCTTCAAGCCTTAGGGTTCATGGCATCTTGTATTCTGGTACTTCCCAATGCCAAACTGCATATGAGGAAGCTACAATGGTATCTCAAAATGTATGGACACAGCACTGCCAGGATTTGGACACTGTCATTCAAATAATACCTTGCATTCAAAAGGAATTTTTGTGGTGGGCTCAGGAATGTCACCTAAACAAGGGACTCTCTGTGACCCGGCCAGAGGCGAGTCAGATTCTAACGACAGATGCCTCAGACACAGCTTGGGGAGCTCATCTGAATGGAAAGTGGATACAAGACAAGTGGCCTGCCAGACTGCAGCATCTACATATCAACATGAAGGAGATGTTAGCAGTCCAGTTTGCATTACTGGCTTTCAAGGATTTACTTCTTCCAGAGCAGGTGTTGATTCTAACAGACAACACAACTGTCATGTGGTACATCAACAAACAAGGGGGAACACATTCTTATCCTCTATGCAGGCAAGCAATGATTTTGTGGGAGACTGCGTTAAGCTTGCAGCTGAATCTTCAAGCAAGGTTTCTGCCAGGAGCACAGAACTCCTTAGCAGATGTGTTAATCAGGCAAATCATGGATCCCCACGAGTGGAAACTGGATCTTCATGTATTTCAGACATTGACAGTGTCATGGGGAACTCCAGACATAGATCTGTTCGCTTCTCCACTAAACCACCAGCTGCCAAAGTTTTGCACGAAAAGGTTTCCTCACACAGCCTGGAAAGTGGATGCTCTTTCTTTCAGTTGGAAAAATCTTCATGTGTATGCCTTTCCACCTCTGCCTCTCCTCCCAAAGGTACTTCTAAAGGTCAGACAAGACAAGCCAAGGATGATTTTAATAGCTCCAGATTGGCCTCGGCAGCACTGGTACCCATTGCTGAGGAGTCTGGTAAAGAAGCCTCCATGGCCCTTACCTTTGATTCCACACCTATTGTCTCAGAAGGACGGGCATCTGCTCAATGTCAAGCTTCACTCTCTTCATCTAACAGCTTGGCATATTCTGTTTTGAACCATAGCAGGTCTCAGCTTCCTCAACAAGTTTTGAATGTGATTATGGAAGCCAGAAGACCTAGTACAAGGAAAGTGTACGCAGAAAATGGAAGAGATTTTTATTTTGGTGTGCAGCAAAGGATTTGGATGTTTCTGAGCCAAATTTGAGTGTGGCTCTTCAATATCTTACTGAGTTATTGGACAAAGGTTTATCTTTCTCTTCCATTAAGATTCATGCTGCAGCAATTTCAGCTCACTATGATTGTGACCCACCATTGTTTTCTCATCCTTTGTTCAAGCAATTTCTTAGAGGGGCAAAGAATATAAGACCCCACGTGAGCTCCTACTCCTGCTTGGGACCTCAATTTTGTGTTGGAGAAACTTACTCTACAACCTTTTGAGCCTGCAGCTACTGCTGAATTGAAATATTTGTCATGGAAGACTGCTTTTTTGTTAGCCATTACATCTGCAAGAAGGGTGTCTGAATTGCAGGCCCTTATGGCGGTTGAGCCTTTCCTGATTTTTCATAAGGATAGGGTATCTTTACGTACTAATCCTTCCTTTATGCCTAAAGTGGTTTCTAGTGTGGCTTTAAACCAAACTATTCATTTGCCTACCTTTTATGCAGATCCCCAAAATAAGGGGGAAAAGATTTTGCACACTTTAGATGTACACAGGCAGTTGCGTTATTATTTAAGCAGGACTAAGGATTTTAGGCAGTCTCAGCAGTTGTTTGTTTCTTTTGCTTTGAGTTCTCAGGGCAAGCCTGTGTCAAAACAAACTATTTCTAAGTGGATTGGGTTTTGCATTGCATTTTGTTATTCCCATCATGGCAAGGAGATTCCAGCTGGGATTAGGCCTCATTCCACTAGGGCTACTGCCACTTCAACAGCATTTCTAAGGGGTGGCAACTAAGGATATTTTGGAGGCAGCTACTTGGAGTTCAGTGCATACTTTCTGTAAGCATTACCACCTTCCTCTCTACTCTAAATCTAGGGCTGGTTTTGCCACGGCTATTTTGCAGGGCATGTTGTCAGCTCCTGCTTCCTTATGATTTGCCAGCCTCCCTTACCTCTGCTTTGGGATTCTACCCAAGTGTTAGGACTGCAGCAATGTGGTATGAAGAACATAGTACAGTTTTGTACCTACCATAAATGTAGATGTTCGAAGATCCACATTGCTGCAGTCCAATTTACCCTCCCTCCTTCCCCTCTGTGTTTAGGGGTGGTTGTGTGGGTGAGGTTATACTCTTGTAAATTTGTATATTTTGTATATATATTTGGTGCAGGAGTGTGTGGTGTTTTTTGGTTTTAGCCTTATCTTTTTAGGGTCTTCTGACATCTGGGGCAAGAAAAGACTGAGGATATGACGTCGGTCATGCGCATTTGTACCCTGACGTCCTAACGTCAGACTAATGCGCCTTGACCGACATCAGCCATATACTTTGGTATTCGGGCCGACTGGGACAGCGGACTACCCCAAGTGTTAGGACTGCAGCAATGTGGATCTTCGAACATCTACATTTATGGTAGGTACAAAACTGTACTTTTCTGCTTTTGGGGAGTTGGTCAACACAAGGATGCATTCATTCATAACTGGTGCACTCTGCACTTTTCCACATATATAAAACAAATGGTCCTCCGATAGAGGCTGTCCGTTCTTATACCTTTTACTTGAAGTATATATATTTATTATAGCTTAAAATATGGGTTTGTTTTAATGTCTATTAAAGAATATACAGTAAGCTATATTTTAGAACAGTCAATTTATCAATCATGTGACTAGCCTATGAAATGTGAGCAATTTTAACTAGTATGACTATTTAATGGAATTGATTTTTGTTAGTGATTCTGACTAAGTCTCTGGATGTGAGATGAAAGCGCTTAATCCTGTTTGTGTTATGTTGCAATAAATGTACCTGAAGCGAATAGCTGAAACGTTTCATTTTTCAACGGACAGCCTCTATCGGAAGACCATTGGTTTTATTTTTGGTGGAAATTGTACTTTTGTGCTTTTCCACATATATGACAATGGGATTCATTCAGAAGGCCAGACTCTACTTCTCATAACCCCTTTTTGCCCCCGCATATGTTTTCCCTGCCCCTGCTACAACTGTGAATACTAGAGAACTTGCCAAATCTAGAATCAGGCAAGATTGCTTTATCTCATCCATGCAGCAAACTTTGTAAAGCTAGCAATGGATTCATTTTCTGTCCCCTCATAACCAGTTCTCCTTTTGAAATAGGATAACACAAGTCAGTTTTTCTTTCCAAAGACTTTAACTCAAGAAGACGTACAAAATGTACCTATTTTTCTCTTTGAGCTTATCTTAAAGTTCTAAACCCTTTCTGGCACATATTCCTTATGTTCTGAACTACCTTACTGAGAATTTTGATTCTGGCCTCACCATGTTCATTTTACTACCATCTCCAGCTTTCATTCTGAACTGGAATCTTCCTCTGTTACTTCTCTTAGTCTGTAAAGCCTTCTTATGTGGAACTTTATAAGTCAGCACCTCACCACCATGTGAGATCTAGTTCCCCCATAGGACTTGTACTTCATTCAGAAAATCTCTCACTCTTAGTACGTACTTGTTTCTTCAGCAGTCTTGAAGTGCCAGCCCTGGAAGACCCTCTTTCTGATGGCCACTATTTCTGACCTGCAAGCTCTTTCATTTAAACTTTAATGTGAAGACAGAGTGGTACTTGGAACTAGTCCTTCCTTTTATGCTTAAGATAGCCATAGAGTGAAATCAAAACCAATGTATAAAACTGCCTGTTTCCTTTCCCGGTTGTTCCAACCAAGAAGAGCATCTCCTACATTACATGAATGTCCACAGATCATGCATAAAAGTGCTCCAGGATCTTGCTAAAACCAGATTGGGCTACAAGGTTTGAGTCCATCCTTTCCAGATGGTTACCAAACTGCTGTGGTAGGTCCCTTGCAGGCTTTAGGCGAGTCCATTGTACAAAAATAGTAGCTACATCTGTTGTCTTTTTTCCAGCATACCTCCTTGGACAATATCTGTAGTTTTCCCTTAATACGTTTGCAAGACAGTATAAACTGCGACTTCCAGTCCAAGCATTTGTTTGGATCCACCAGTCTCTGTGGTACATTTCCTTGAATGTCCCCCGCCAGGAAGATTAGCTAGTGACCCTGTCTTGCTTGTTATTGAGGATGGATCTTGTTGCAGAGGTGCCATCTGATAACAGGTCTGTCCTCCTTGATTAACCCTCCTGCTGTCCACCACTGTATGTCTCTAGTCCAGACTATTCTTTCCTTCATTGCTATGCACCATAGCAGAGTATTTAGAGAGGGAGTCCTCACAATGGGATACACAATGGGAAGGGCAAGGTGCTCCAAGCAGTCTTAAAACCTGTGGCTTCATTCCTGCTGGTTAGGAAAGGGTGTGCTCTATTTTTGTAGAGCTGTCATTATGGCAAGGAATGAACGTTCATCTCTCTCAGACAGAGAACCTCTATTCCTTGGCTGCTGTTACTCTGTACAGGTGCTAGCTAACCCAGTAACGTCCTAAGCTCAAGATACTGAACTTCTCAACTTTGGTATAAGTTTGTTAGCTAACAGTAGATGTTCCTCATATTGATCACTGCTGCATTAGCCTTAACTATATGGGTTACACCCTTCCAAGGATATAATAGGCCAGCTTCAAAACATTCAGGGCACCTTCTACATGTTCAAAATGTTAGGCAGCTCGAGCTGAACTGACTAAGACAAGTTTAGGTGTGAAGCCTTTGAGAGCATTACTGCTGCCGAAGGGTATCATCCTCTGAGGCTTTCAATGATCGATAGAGAGCTTGTACAAAAAATTTCCCTTTGGGGGAAAAAACTGCCATTTTCTTTATTTTTGTTGATGTTTTATTGCTTTCCCGTCCAGGAAAGTTATTTTAAAGCTAGAAGTTTTGTGTTTTAATGGACTGTCTCGAGATTGTAAAGTACTTTTACATGTAGTGCTTGTTTTTTCTGTCAGTTTAAAAGTGGTGTAACATAATTGAAAACTTTTTTTTTTCTTTACTTTTGTGGGGCTGGTACAGTTTTAAGTGCTTTTTACTGAGTTTTTTTTTCCATCGGAAAAAAACTTTTGTGGATTAGTAGTGTGTACCAGCAGTTGTTCCTTGCCTTCCTATAAGGAAGGAGGCATAATTTTTGGCTTGACCATGGAAAAGACTACCAGTCCCGTGGTCAGTTATTCTTTCAGCTACAAAAAGAAAACAATTAAGCAAAGCCACAAGAGCTGGCTAGCAGTTTACCTCAGCTGTAGGTGAGTGACTCTGCTGTGGTCATTTGTTGCACCTCAGACAACTCTTATTTTACACTAGAATCTTCTGATGTGTAACACCTAATGCTACAATGGATCAGGAGTTTTGCAACTCCACTTTGGCTGTGGAGGTCCCCTCAGTGGGCAAGGGGGAGAGCGTCTCATCAGTCCTGGGAGAGGGAACAAGGAAGGTTTCCCTGTTTTCAGAATGCTGTGTTCATCCTTGAGGAAGCTTTTGCTGCCATTAGTAACATGGTTGTCCCCAATTGTTCTGTCAAACAGAAAACCAAGCAGGTGTCTACACTGCCTTAATTGTCTTTGGATAGGAATAGTTTACTGAGTATGGCTCACAGTTTACTTTAGGCGGTTGATCCTCCTTGTAAAGGAATTTCTGGTAAAAGGGAATTCCTCTCTTCACAAATAGATTCAAGATTCTGAATCTAAACAAGGAGGTAGGACAGATGCTTGTTTTTTCCTCAAATTTTTTATTCAGACTCAGAGGAGAGCTCAGTTTTTGTTTCTCTCTCTGGTGGTTTCTCTTTCTTTGAGACTATTTCTAGAATGTGCCAGTTTTTTCAGTGAGAGAACACTGAGATTTCTCAGTCCCTCAGAAAATACTATGAGTTGATATAGAAGGATTTTCCAGATCCTACACCCATCCCTGTTGTTCTTTCTGCTTTTAGAAGATGTGTGTGCTACGGTCTGTAATTTCCTGATAGTCAGCCAGCTGTCCCTAAAAAGGCAGATGGAATGTATAAAGTTCCTAAGTCTTTTTAAATTTTTATACACCATTTCCAAACCTGACCCAGTGGCTATAGCCAGTCTAGTTGATCCCACTGCTGCTAAACACCTAGTCGCTTCCAAGCCTACTCTTTCTGATAAGGATGGTAGTATTATTGATATGTATGGGGAAAAGTGTATACTTCTGCAAACTTGATTTTCAGAATTTTTAATTGTTATACTTTTATGTTCGGTTTGACAAATTATGAAAGTATGAGGAATGTATTATTTGCAGTTTCGTCTTGTGAATAAAAATTTGCTTTAAATAACTTAGTTTTTTCTATTGCACATGTCACTACTCATTGTTTACAGTATGCAAGACTCTCTGGATACTTCTTCCAGGGCTATGGCCACTGGCACTGTTTTGAGAAAGATTGCACGACTACATTCCTAGAAGTTCCCAGATGATGATAAAAACGAGATTTTTAATTCTCCTTTTGATAGAGATTGTGTTTTGCCCTTCTGCCGCAGAGATGATCAGAAAGCATTTTGAAAGGGGCAAGCTGATCCAGAGAATCTCTCAAGATTTTTTTCAGTCTGTTTTTCCAAATTTTCCAAATGATTTTCTCATCTCTCATCCAGTTTTTGGCATAAAGCACAAGCTGTCCCAACAAAGTAAAGGTAAACAGATGTTTCTTGTTTAAAAAAAAAATCTTTACTAAATCAAGTATAACATAGACAATCTACATTTATATAAATGAAAACAAACCATAGTGACATAATTTCATTTGCAAACGTTATACATGACAAACCATGTTGACACAATTGTAGTTGAAAATGTTATACATCACTTCTCATCTATCCAGTCATTGTCAAACTTTACATAGCTCATTCAAGTCCTGCCTTCTTTTAAATCTTGTTCCTCATCTGCATGTATTGTTCCCACAATTCCCATTTTTTGCTGTGTAATTTGCTCCTACCCTTTCCTAAAGATCCCGATTCCAGTTGTTTTATCTCCATGTTTAACAGAGAAGGGGGATTCAAAAAGAAGTCTCGAACCTCCCATAACCAAAGACAGCCCAACAAGAATAAATTACTATTCAAGAGACCTTGTGAACACCTCCTACCCAGGCCCTTTTTTTCTTCCAGGAAGTCTGACTCTCCATTTTTCTTTTTGGCAACAGTTAGTTTCAGACAAATGGGTTCTGAAAATCATTCATCAGGTTGACAGGTGGCAGTGGGAGGAAATCCCTCTTTTCGAAGGGGTCATTCTTCTTCCTCTGATCAGACTGTTTCCACCAGTTCTTCATCACATGCTGTCCCAAGGATTAATAGAACCAGCTCCTCCTTATCCGATGGGGAAGGGTTTTTATTCACAGGTGTTCCTAGTGCCAACGAAATAAAATTGAGACCAGTTCTGGATCTTTCTTTCCTAAACCTGTTTATGATGGCGCCCAAATTCAAAATGTCACTATACAATCTGTTACCTCTTTTTTTTTTTTTTTTTTTTTTTTTTTTCCTCCTCCAAGTTTCCTGGTAACACTAGACACAAACGTTGCTTATCCTATCCCTTTTCATCCAGACTTCAGACCTGTGTTGAGGTTCTATGCGTCTGGATCACATTATCAGTTCTCTGCCTTACCCTTTGAATTATCCATTGCACCAAGTGTGTTCACAAAGTGCTTAGGTCCATTTATAGCTCATTGCAGGCTATAGGGTATCCATTTATCCATATTTAGATAATTTGCTTATGTTTGCAGAGTCTTTTTCAGAGTGCCAGAAATCTCTCTTGGATGAGAGACATCTTGTATAAGTTGGTATTCTAAAAGAACATTAAGTCTTTCTTGACTCATTCACACAGGATTGTTTTCTTGGGATGCCAACTAGACACCTCAGTTTAAAGAACTTTTCTTCCACAGGAAAAAAATTATCTTTATCTAGTTCTATTTCTAAGGTTTTTCACTCCCTTTGGCCACTGTGAGAGAATACCTCAGGATTTTGGGTCTCATGGCATTTGTGATTTTCATGATACACCAGGCAAGAGTCCACATGAGAAAGATACAGTGGTATTTGAAATCTCTGGTCCCAGCATCAAAACCCTTTATATTTTCCAATCTCAGTGCTGAGGTTTGTCAGAAGAAAAAAATGTTTGATGGAGACAACTGATATATTCAAATCCAGGTCTGCCCTTCTCCTTCCCTGCTTCAAAGCAGTCACCAGAGATGCCTCTGACTTTGCCTGGGGAGCAGTTTCGGGAGAGAGAGAAGTGCAGGAGGTTTGGGACACCAAGGACAAAATGTAAGCACTTGAATATCGAGGAGATGCTTGCCCCTGATCAAGGCACTCAAATTTCTGAAGCATCTTTGGTCCCCAGGACCTCTTCACGAGATTATAGACAATCCCACAGTCATGTAACAGCAACAGGCAAAGGGGTACCAGGTTGTACCCTGTCTGCAGACCAGCCATATTATTTTGGGATATAGCTTTACAGCACTGTCTCACTCTACCGGCATCTTGCATTCAATCAGAGCAAACATTGTGTGGCAAACCAGCTGAGCAGGACCAGGGCAGGCCCTCATGAATGGAAACTAGAGCAGGGGATCTTCCAAGATTTGACCCAACTCTGGGGAGATGTCCATCCATATCACTGTTGCAGTATTCATAATCTGTGGGATCTCCTGCCAAGGATACCCCTACATCCAACCAGTATACCAGAGTCTTTAATTCTTACCAGCTTTGTATGCTGCCCACATCAGCACAGGACATAAAACTGACATACAGAAGCTTCAGACTCAGAATTTCTTTGCCACCAGTCCAAACGCCATAGTTGTACATCTGTCTGAATGCCCTTCACTGTGATGATTTTGCCTGGTGTTTTGCAGATAAGTACCCCATTGGGGATGCTTTTCTTTTCTTGTATAATGCATTTTGAGAGTTTGTGTCTCCCAAGAAAGGGAAATGCCCATGTGAGAGGCAAATTACCCATAAAAAGTGTCACAAGGCAGGGTTCTGAACCATCGAGGTTTGTTAAAGCCAACATCCCCCCTTAAGACAGAAGACTAAGAATATTTCTCCTATCCCCAAAGATCCTCAGGAGTGGCAGGATTTTACTCAGCTTGATTGACGCCCTGATGGTTTTGAGACCATCTCAGGGTGGTTTGGTTCCTGTCCCTCCTTGGTCCTCGACCCCTAAAAGGTCTAGGGAATCAGATTCCTTTACTGAGCAGTTGGACTGAGATTGAGGATTCCTTCACCTGCTTCATCCAGATGCCATCTTCCTTGGACTGTGGCTCTGAGGAGGAGTCCTTAGGTCCTGACTCCCCTTTGGAAGAATTGTCCTTTGGGGATACAGTAGTTTGCATGATGGAACATTTTAAGTGGGACTGTTTCCAAGTTTCTGACATCCAGCAAAGATGCGATTTGTTGCAGATGGACTCTCCTAAGCCTTCTGCTTTTCTCCCTGTTTTGACCGCTTTGTTGGATACTTTTTCAGCTGCTTCTTTAGCACTTGATTCCCAACCTTCTGCCTCTAGGCAGCCTGATAATTTTAATAAGATGCCTTAGGCTTTCAGGTTTATTTACAAGTGTCTTTCCCCTGACCCTGCTTTTTCCCTCGAACAAGAATAATCGAAGTATGGAGAGGCTGGGGAAGAAGGTCTACACTTCTGCCACCCTGGCATTTTGTACCATTAAGTCTGATGTCAGTCTTCACTTAATTCTTGACTGTGGGTTTGGTTCCATATCTCAGAACGGACTCAGTTGTTCCAACTCGCAAGCTTAGCTTTACCCATAATACTCCTCTCAAGATTACCTCTGATCTCGTTTGACACTTTTAAGTGCAAGACACATTCCTCTCCTGTCAGCTAGCAATTTATAAGAAGTTATGTCTTACCATAACGTTCCACGTTAGTTGTCGTCTTCTCGTCTTCTTTCTTGCTGGATGGGTTCGGAGCCGATCCTCGGCTCCGACTCTGCCCGTACTATAGCTCGAGAGCTACTTTTACCGGCTCGAGGCAGCCCTATATCCCACAATACCATGCGCTAAATCCCCAGATCTCATTTGGAAGCTAAGACATAGTATAAAAAGTAATATTATAATAATAATATTGTAATCCTCCTTTACGAGTACCGATTACCTGCTAGTAACACTAAGGATACCAGGAAAGACGCAACATATTGTATCTCCAGAAATGGAAGGACTCAGAACCTCGAGTCTATCCAGACTAGGGGGCAGGAGGGAGGGATGCAAGAAAGAAGGCAAGAAGAAGACAACTAACATGGAACGTTATGGTAAGACATAACTTCTTAATGTTAAGTTGTCATTCTCGCCTTCATTCTTGCTGGATGGGACAGCGTCCCTAGCATCTTAGTCCTGGGTGGCTCAATGGAACAGACTCCTGAGTACAGTGGAACCAAAATCAGCTCTATTTCTGGAGGCTAGATCAAGCTTGTAATGGGCAATAAAGGTATGTTTGGACGCCCATGTAGCTGCTGCACAAATGGCTTCTAGTGGTAACCTTGCTTGAAAATTGAAGGTTGAATTAGCTTTAGGCCTAGAGGGTAGTTGCCTGTGTCTCAACTCATAGACCAAGGTAATAAAGATGTCGGCCATCTGGAAAGAGCAACTTTCGATACCGGAAGCCCTTTCTTGCCTGCAGCATAAGAGAGGAAGAGCGGGTCTGACTTTCTGAATTGTTTTGTCCTGTCTAGGTAATACCGTAATTGTCGATGAACATCTAATGAATGTAATTTTTGTTCAGCCATGTTGGTATAGTCTGGGAAAAAGACGGGCAAATCAATGGAGTGGTTTAGATTTGCTTCCGATAACACTTTTGGTAGGAAGGAAGGGCTTGTTCTGAGAGTTACCCTATCTTTATGAAAAACCAAATAGGGAGGACGGACAGACAAGGCTTGAAGTTTCGATACCCTTCTGGCAGATGTTATAGCTACTAAAAACAGCGTTTTCCAAGAAAGAAGTTTGAGGGAGCAAGAAGCTGCCGGTTCAAAAGGGAGTAGAATTAGTGAGGTTAGAACTAAATTCAAATCCCATTGTGGGGGTGGATCTTTGACTGGAGGTCTGTGCAACAAGATGCCCTTGAGAAAGGCTTTACAGAGTTTGTGGGACATATTTGCTTCTGAGAGTCCAACATGAAAATTAGCAATGGCCGCTAATTGTACCCTGATAGTGGCCGATGATGACCCCGAATGAAAAAGCTCCGCCAGAAAGTCTAGAGCCTCATGAATGGGTGCATGGAAAGGATCTAGTTTGTGCCCAGTGTGAAAAACGCTTCCATTTACTCGCATAAGTCTTCCTAGTATTGGACTTATGGGAAGCCAGAATGATATCATGAACAGGAGGAGAAATAAGGGGAAGCCTGGCTATGGCTGGAAGTGGAGCAACCAAGCTGTGAGGTTGATGGAATGTAGAGACTGAGCTTGCCCGTGAGGTGGATCAACAGATCCGGAAGGGGTTCCAGATGCCAAGGCTGTTCCAGTAGGTATTTGTGCAGGAACGGGAACCAAACTTGTTGAGGCCAAAACGGGGCAATGAGGATCATTTTGGATCTCAATGCGGTTGCTTTCTGAATTAGTTGCGGGATCAATGGAAAGGGAGTAAAGGCATAAAGAAGACCCCGGGGCCAAACATGAACAAGAGCGTCTCTGAGGGGCTGGCCTGGTAGAGGAAAACGTGTGAAGAAGTCGAGGCACTTGCTGTTTTGCAGAGTTGCGAAAAGGTCGCAGCAAGGCTGGCCCCACTTCTGAAAAATTCTGTCTACTACCGTTTGATTTAGAGACCACTCGTGAGGCATGAGGATAGTTCTGCTCAATCTGTCTGCTATGACGTTGGACTTCCCGGGGATGTGCATTGCTATCAGAAACAGTTGAGATGAAATCGCCCATTGCCAAAGTCTGAGTGCTTCTCGACAGAGGTGGTAGGACCTTGTTCCGCCCTGCTTGTTTATGTACCACACCACAGACATATTGTCCGTTTGAATTGCTATAGTCCCCGTGGGAAGAGAGCTCTGAAGGACCTGTAACGTCAAAAGCACCGCCCTCGTCTCCAGGACATTTATGTGCAGGTGGCATTCTGACTGTTGCCAAGTGCCCTGGACCATCCTGCCCTGATAATGCCCCCCCCCCCACCCGATCAGGGAGGCATCCGTTGTGACAGTGGCAACTGGAGGGGGGAGAACAAAGGGTCTGCCCTGAAAAAGCTGAGGGGAAACCATCCACCAGGAGAGATGTTTCTTGCAAGATAGTGTTATCAAAATGTTGTGGGTCATTGGCAGCTGTTGAAAGGACCACTGAGAAAACAGCATCCACTGAAGGAGTCTCATGTGGAAGCAGGCTAATGGAAGTAGAAGAATTGCCGCTGCCATGAGTCCCAACACTTTCAATACTAGCTTGACTTGGACTCTGCTGGGCTGAAACAGAATCTGAACATTCCGCCTTATGTCTGTCACTCTCTGAGGTGGTAATGTTGCAGACATTTCTGTGGTGTTTAATACGGCGCCTATAAAGTTTATACATTGACAAGGTGACAAGGAGGACTATGCAAAATTTATAGAAATACCCAGGCTGTTGCAAAGTTGGATAGTATAATCCCTGGCCATTATGAGATCCTGTTTGGTGGTAGCGGAAATGAGCCAGTCGTCTAAGTATGGAAACACCTGGAATCCTTTCTGTCTCAGGTGAGCCGTGACCACTGCCAAACATTTGGTGAACACCTGGGGGGCTGTGGTGAGACCAAAGGGCAGGGCCCTGAATTGAAAATGACCGACTCCCAGCCGGAAGCGGAGAAACCTCCTGGAGCGCCTGTGTATTTTTATGTGGTAGTACGCGTCCTGGAGGTCTAACGAGCACATCCAGTTGTCTCTGCCCAAAAAGGGTAGAATGGACTGCAGTGTTACCATCCGAAATTTTGTCTTTAATACATAGTTGTTTAACCTGTTGAGGTCCAAAATAGGTCTCCAATCTCCTGTCTTTTTTGGTACCAAAAAGAATCTGGAGTAGGTTCCGGATCCTAGCTGATCTGCTGGGACTGCCTGGATGACTCTTTTGTTTAACAGCTTTTTTATTTCTAGCTGAGCCTGACCCCTTTGTGCGGGTGGTACGTCTGGTAGGGGTTTTGGCGGTTGTACCGGAGGGAAAGTGAAAGGAATTTTGTAACCCTCGGATATGATCTTCTGTACCCATGTGTCTTGGGAGATGGATTGCCCGGCTTCCGGGTACAGAGATAATCTTCCCCCGACTGCCTCCGAAGGCGGACAGTCGGGCAGCTTCTCAGGGATGCTGAAAGGGTTGATAAGGGAAAGATTCCCTGGAACCCTGGTTCTGTGGACCCCCTCTTCCCCTGGGGCGGCGTCTGTTATTTTCCCCCCTCTGCCTCTAGGGGGAAATTCACCACGTGCGGTAGGCGCGACTCCCTGTGGTTTGCGGAACCACATCTTTCCACCCCTCTGTCCTTTAGGATAAGGTCTAGAAGGCGTGGAAAAACAGACTCCCACAGCAGAGAGAGTCTTACCATCTTGCTCGTATCTGGTGAGGGTATTCTTCACCTGAGGCCCGAACAATTCCAAACCGTCAAAGGGGGTGTTGGTGAAGGACGCCTTGAAGGGGTCGGCAAAGTTAGTGTCACATCCAAGCGTGACGTCTCAACGCAACGCCTGTGCCAGCGGCCCTACTCGCTCCATCGGCTGCATAAGAGATTAGCCGCATGGAGGAGTTAACAATGGAGTTCAGGGTAGCCAGCTGAGAGTTTATTTTGTCCTTAAACCCCGCAGCAGAAGGATCCTGTACCGTTTCACCCAGCTCTGTGAGCAAGTCTCTCTGAAGGCGGGTGAAATGACATAAATAGTTCAGCGATCGCATAGAAAATGTCGCTGAAGCAAAGGTCCGCTTGCCGTACTTGTCCATGGTCCTGGGCTCTCTGTTAGGAGGATGAACAGATACAGAAGGATCAGCTAATTCCTTCTTAGTGGCTGCCGCTACCACCATAGCATCAACTGAAACACCTTTGGTGAGAGAGGATTTGTCATCTGGTGCAGAAATAAATTTAGAAGGCCTCCTAGGGGTAGGTTCCATTGAATCAGGAGCTTGCCCACGCCTTTCTAGACACTACCTCCATTAGTGGGTCGAAAGGGGGAGACACCCAGGAGGTGGAAGGGCAAGATCCAAAGGCGTCAAGGTAAACAGACTCGTCCTCGGAAGGTTTGAGAGTGGACCAATTTCCCCTCTGTCTTAGGATCTCCAGGATGTCTGAAAAGGAGACATCCTCAGAGGGGGATCTGGGGGAACCCTCCGACTCATCCAAGTCAGTGTCCGACGTGACAGACTTGGGGGAGTCTATGTGCTTCCTCTTGCACTTTCTTTTCCTAGGGGGTTCCCCTGAAACTTCAGGGGAGCCCTCGGAAGAAGAGGAGACACCCAAAGTGGGTACCCTATGCTTTGGATCTCTGCTGTCAGGTATAGGAGGGTGGCCAGAGACCGTAACAGGCACTACAGAGGGAGGAGCCGCAGAACTTAACCTTGGAGTGGACACTGGGTCCAGCACACTTTTCATCACCTCAAAGGCTCCTCTATCAGACACCAAAGGTAGCCCCGGCTCCGAAGAGGCCGGAACCACCCCCGGAACCGACAGAGAAGGCTCCGAGAATGATGTCGGGGCCGAACTAACCAGAGCCAAAGCTCCTCTGAGAGGGAGAGCGGGGTCGGACAAGGGTCCGATGCCACTTGCCCCCTCGGAGCTGACAATGGAGTCCCGGTGCCCAGACCTCTCCACGGACGGAACCAATAAAGATGTTGGAGCCGACTACATCAGAGCCGAAGGAGGAGGTATCGGCTCCGACGTGGGCAAGGTCACGGTTCCGACTAACTTCAGCTCCGAACTCGAGAGATGAGTCGGAGGAGGAATAGATAACTGTATCGAAGGAGCCACAGTCTGGTGAGATGGGCTCTGAAGCATTTGGGCCAGCGCCTGAGATTTTATGAGTCTACTGACCACCCTCTCGATGTCGTGGTCGGAGAGCCTGGAAGACTTCGATGAATGAGTCCTATGACTCCGCTCCGATAGGAGGGGGGACCTCGGAGCCGATCTGACAGACGCTAAAGAAGGGGACCTAGAGTGCTTGCGCGCTGGGGTCGGCTCCGATGATGGTTTCAAAGTGGAACCCACTTTGCTCGCCTCGGAGCCAGACGGAACCGAGGTCGGAGCCGTCTCTGCAACACCAGCCCTCGGCTCAGAAGCTGGAGCCGAGGATTTGGCGGTTTTTGATGACTTCCCTGAGCCAGACTTGGACGGGGAGTCATCATGCTTTAACAATCCCCTTAGGATGAGCTTGATGTCCTTCAAGGATGCATCTGCAGTCATAACATATGGGTTGTCCTGCCTCAGGCAGCCCTTCGGTCGGCCGGATTCCAAAGTCTGGGTCTGGCCTTGGCTGATGTCGCACTTTCCCCGACGTCAGAGCTCCAGGGGTATAAAGGCATCAGCCGACGCCATTTTCCTCAGTCTTTCTTGCCGCGCGGTGCCC
This sequence comes from Protopterus annectens, assembly GCF_019279795.1. Taxonomy (NCBI): domain Eukaryota; kingdom Metazoa; phylum Chordata; order Ceratodontiformes; family Protopteridae; genus Protopterus; species Protopterus annectens. The sequence goes on along the minus strand of NC_056743.1, from coordinate 876,312,209 downwards.
GAAGCAGAAGCTGTTCGCAAGTGCCGGTCGGTCAGATCCAGAGATTTCAGCTACCGAAGACTTTGAAAAAAGCCAAGTACCCCGTTGGGGACTATTTCTTGCCTCAGCCGATGTCAGACAAAGTAAACAATTGTTTAACTTGTGGGAAACAAATACCTCATAAGGATTTCCATTCTTACTGCCTTCCTTGCTTAGGCCCAGACCACGATGTATCAGCTTGTTTAGCCTGTGCCTCCTTCAACCGACAGACTCTTAGATGTCGGTCGGAGTTTGCAGAAGAATTTTTTGGTACCGCTTTTGCTTATAAAATGCCGTTGGAGACTCCGACTACGCATATGGTCAAAAAACGCAAGGAAAAGGACTGACACTCGCGACCCGCGGTTTCGGCTGAAACCACGGCTAGGCCTACCGCGAGTGTCTCTGTTTCGTCTGAAACAGAGTCCACGGCTATTCCTATTACCGAAACCATACTTCTGACCACCGAGGCCAGAGAGGCCCCGTCTGTCGGCTTCAGAACTACCTACTGAAGCTAGTGTTCAGGAATTGTCTGACACCATACCTTTGGACATTTCTACCCCTGCACGTGGGGCAGCTAGGCCCCCAGCTTCAATGTCTATTAAGGCCTTCTCCAGGGCTAAAGCAGCTAAACTTTCAAAAGCTTTGCCTACTAAATCTGCATCCTAGAGGCCTGCTTCTAGTTCTCAGATTCTCAGTCTTGCTGAGGATCTTATATCCCTGATTAGGGGTTCCCAGCCCCACCCAGACAGGGCCTCCCAACCTCCTCCAGACAAAAGGCCCAGGACTGAACCCTCTGAACCTCACTCCTCTGATTACTCCACGGATGGATCTGATTTGTCAGACCACCAGAAAGGGGCCTACTCGCCTTACGAGGACTCAGATGCAGAAGAATCTATCCCTTCAGCCTCTCCCCCTGAAGAATTTTCCTTTGGGGAGACTTTTCACTCCATGAGAGAGCACTTTCAATGGCAGGGCCAGGATTTCTTTGATTCTAGAAAAAGATTAAGGACCTTTTTGCATTTGCCCCAGCATAGGCCCTTAGCTATACCCCCTGTTTTAACTGTAATTGATGATGTGTACAATGATGTCAGTACTGCACCTGATTCTCTTCCTCCGGCCCCCGCCAAACCTGACAGATATTACAGGGTACCGGATTCACATTTCCACCTGTATAAAGCCCATGCTGCAGACCCAGAAACTATTTCTCAGGGCCCTAAAGGGGTGGCAGCTGCTACTGCCAAAAATCCCCTACCCTCTGAAAGAGAGTCTAGAGCATTAGAGAGATGGGGAAAAAAGGTTTATACATCTGCTACTCTTTCTGCCAGGGCATTAAACTGTCAATTCCATATGATACAGTACCAAGAATTTTTGTTAGATCAGCTGAATAAAAAACTTTCTTCTCCTGAACCTTTAGACCGTAAATCCCTTCAGGATTTGGTACACAACTCACAACAGGTCAGTAATCATTTCTTAAAATGTGGCTATGATGCACTGGAAGCTTCATTTAGATCAGCTATGACTGGGGCAGTAATTCATAGGCATGCCTGGCTGAAGGAGCAATCTTTGCCAGACCATGTCAAGGCTAAACTCCTCGATGCTCCAATGGAGAAACAAAATTTATTTGGCTCCCCTGCACAGGAGATTCTAAAGAAGGTTGAAGAAAAAGCAAAATCTGTGCAGACAGTAAAAGATTTCCTGCAAGTCCAACCTCCGAGGTTCAGCAGAAACTGGCCTACAAAGAATTGGTCCTTTCCAGACACCTCCAGAGCACAGAGGGGCAGGAACAGGCGCCCTAGAGGCAGAGGTCAATCAAAGGGTTCCTACAGGGGCCGTCAGTGGCAGCCTGCCAACCAGAGGAATAGTGCAACAGCTACAACTACAACCACTACCTCAGGACAGAACCAATGACTTGACTCTGACTTCGCCTACCAGGAACAACTGGAAGCACCCTTGGGCGGAAAGCTGGCTTTATTCTCGAAAAACTGGCATTGCATTACAACAGATACACGGACATTGCAAACAATAGACAAAGGATACAGGTTTCACTTCCACACCTTGCCAAAAAGAGGCAGAATGCCAAAACTTCCACCAAACCAGAAGGCGGAGGCTTTAAGACAAATCAGCAATTTACTTCAGATGAAAGCTATAGAAATGTTACCATCTGCAGAACAAGGCCAAGGATTTTACTCCAGATTATTCCTCGTACCGAGAAAAGAAAACCAATGGAGGCCTATTCTCGACATGTCCGCAATGAACACATATCTCATGGTGCCAAAATTCAAAATGCTGACCCTACAGCAACTTCTTCCCATGTTGGGCAAGGAGTCTTGGCTGGTGACTCTAGATCTCAAGGAGGCATACCTGCACATCCCTATCCGACCAGATTGCAGAAGACACCTCAGATTCCTTGCAGGATCAGAGCATTATCAATTCTCAGCATTGCCCTTTGGCTTATCTACTGCGCCCAGAGTATTCACGAAATGCCTGGCATCAGTAATTGCACATTGCAGACTTCAGGCAATTCAAATTTATCCATACCTGGACGACTGCCTAATACAAGCGGGCAACAAGATAAAATTGTTAAAGGACTTGGCCTATACCATACACCTGCTACAGGCCTTGGGATACACAGTCAACATCCAAAAGTCAAGACTAGTACCATCCCAAAGGATAACCTTTTTGGGTGCGGACCTGGACACAATCACTCAGATGGCTTTTCTCACAGAAGAAAAACAAAAACAACTTCCAGATTACTTCATGTTTTTAACAAGACAGACTCAGCTTACTGCAAGGAAAGTCCTGCAGGCCCTGGGTTACATGGCATCCTGCATAATCTTGATTCCACATGCCAGGTTGCACATGAGGAAATTACAATGGTAACTAAGGAATGTATGGTCTCAACACAGTCACAGTCTAGAAACCATGATACCAATCAATTCCATGCCTTCAAAAGGAATTCCTGTGGTGGGCTCAGGCCTGCCAGTCCAACAGAGGGTTGCCTTTCAACAAACCAAAAACAAGGCAGACCATCACCACCGACGCCTCAGACCGAGGATGGGGAGCACACATGGAGGACAAACGTATCCAAGGCTTATGGCCTCAAGGACAGCTAAGCATGCACATAAACCTAAAGGAAATGCTGGCAGTAAGGCATGCAATCGAGGCATTCAAACCCTTCCTCCAGCAAGGACATCTATTAATAAGGACAGACAACACCACGGTCATGTGGTACATAAACAAACAGGGAGGAACACATTCCTATCCTCTATGCCGGATGGCTATGAATCTGTGGAATCTATGCCTGAATCTCAATATCCAGCTGCAGGCCAAATTCGTACCAGGGAAAGAAAATTCACTAGCAGTCAGCTTAAGCAGAACTACCACGGATGCACACGAATGGATGCTGCATCCAGACATTTTCAAACTCATAACAAAAAAATGGGGAATGCCAGAGATAGATCTGTTTGCCTCCCCACTCGACCACCAACTGAAGAAATTCTACTCAAGGATATACCACCCACAAGCCTGGAAGGTGGACTCTCTCTCTTTCAGCTGGAATGCCCTAACAGTATATGCCTTTCCACCTCTCCCATTGATGTACAAGGTTCTATTGAAGATCAGGGAAGAACAGCCAAAGGTGATACTAATAGCTCTGGACTTGCCAAGACAACATTGGTACCCGCTACTGAGAAGCATGTCTCGGACAAATTCATGGCCTCTTCCCCTATGGCCTTTTCTTCTAACGCAGAACAATTTCAAAACCCTGCATCCCAACTTGAAAACATTGCAGCTAACTGCCTGGAAAATTCCTTAAAACCCAACCAAACTGTTTTATCTCAGAGGGTGAAGGATATTATCCTGGAGGCTCGCAGACCTTCCACAAGAAAGACATACTCAGCTAAATGGAAGAGATTTCTCACTTGGAGCACATCAAGGGGCACGGATGTCACCGTGGCAAACCTAGCACACGTCCTAGAATACTTAGCAGAATTATTCCACAATGGCCTGTCTTACTCCTCCATTAAGATTCATGCTTCAGCAATTTCAGCAGAATACAATATGGATCCACCTATCTTCTCACACCCTCTGCTCAGACAATTTTTGAGGGGGATCAAAAATGTAAAGCCACCAAGAAAGCCCCCCCTACCTGCATGGGATCTCAATTTTGTGCTGGAAGAATTGACACTACCTCCCTTTGAACCAGCAGCATCAGCAAACCTACGATTTTTATCTTGGAAAACTGCTTTCCTTCTGGCAATCACTTCAGCAAGAAGAGTATCCGAGTTACAGGCATTAATGGCAGTGCAGCCTTTTCTTATTTTTCACCAGGATGGAGTGTCACTGAGAACCAATCCTACTTTCATGCCAAAGGTGGTATCCAGGGTATCCTTGAACCAAGCTATACATTTGCCTATGTTCTTCCCTAACCCACAGAACAAAGGGGAAAAACTTTTGCACTCCTTGGATATACACAGACAACTACGCTACTATCTGGACAGAACTAAAACCAACAGAAAAACTGATCAGCTTTTTGTAGCATATGCAACTGGGGTGCAAGGAAGAGCAATTTCCAAACAGACAATTTCAAAATGGATAGGAAATTGCATTCGCTTTTGCTACTCCTTTCATGGAAAGACAGTTCCTGAAAATATCAGGCCTTATTCCACAAGGGCCACAGCCACCACTACAGCTTTCCTACTCGGGGTGGCTACCAAGGACGTTTTAGAAGCTGCTACTTGGAGCTCCGTGCATACATTTGCCAAGCATTACAATCTACCTTTATACTCCAGATCCCGAGCTGGGTTTGCAACTGCAGTACTGCAGGGGATCTTAACTACACCATCCTTCTCTTAGTTCCTCCTCCCCCAGTTTGGCTATGGTATTCTACCCATATGTTATGACTGCAGATGCATCCTTGAAGGACATAATACAGTTTTGTACCTACCATAAATGTAGATGTCCGATAGGTATGCATCTGCAGTCAGGATTGCCCACCCACCTTCCCCTCTGTGGTACTCCTAGGGTGCTTACCCCTCTTTCAGCTAGCTGGGGGAATCTATTATGGTGTATTTGTTTGTTTATATATGTATATAATTTGATAATGTTTGGAATTTTACAGCATTTATGCAAATTTAGCCTTCCTAGAGGGCACCTGGCATCTGGGGCAAGAAAAACTGAGGAAAATGGCGTCGGCTGATGCCTTTATACCCCAGGAGCTCTGACGTCGGGGACGGTGCGACATCAGCCGAGGCCAGACCCAGACTTTGGGATCCGTCCGACTGAAGGGCTGCCTGAGGCAGGACAACCCATATGTTATGACTGCAGATGCATACCTATCGGACATCTACATTTATGGTAGGTACAAAACTGTACTTTACGCCTTTCCTGCTGGACTCTTGAACTAAATCCGTGACAAACGGAACAAGAGTCCTGCAGGTGTAAAGGCCCCAAGCAATAGACAGAAGAAGTGTGACAGTCTGTCAGAAAAATTTTCTGACAGCACGAGTCACACTTCGTGAATCCCGAGACCTTAACGTCTTTGGACATTGCCCTAAAGACAGTCACTCAATCAGCACACACGCACACTCACTCACTTACACACAAGGGGGAGATGAGGGGGCTGACTAGAACAACAACACACACACAGGGGTGAGTAAATAGAAAAACTAAAGCCTGTAGGCCTGATTATAAAAGTTAACTACAGGGGTGGGTAGGGCTTACGAAACAAACACTATTAAGTAGTAATATCAATAGGGAACAAATGTAGAGGAAAATAACCTAATAAACTACCTCAAAAAATAGAAACTTTGTTGAAAATTCCTTTTACTGACCTGAGCCGGTAAAAAAGGCACCCTCGCAGCGAAGCGGCAAACGAGATCTGGGGAGTTAGCGCATGGTATTGTGGGATATAGGGCTGCCTCGAGCCAGTATAAATAGCTCTCGAGCTATAGTATAGGCCGAGTCGGAGCCGAGGATCGGCTCCGAACCCATCCAGCAAGAATGAAGGCAAGAATGACAACTTAACATTTATCACTAAGTGTTGTTTTTCCTTTTTCAAGTTCTTAACTGAGTAGTAATTTCCCTAAAATCTTATTTTTAACCAGCTCCTCTTCCCTTAACTTTACTGGTGTAATTTTTTAAATCCGGTTTACCGTTGTTGGTATGCCTCCTCTCCATTTTCTTACCTTTTATGGTAGTATTTCTGTACCATTGTTGGTACCCTCTTTCCCCCTATCCCTTTACTGCTACGGTAAATCTGTTGCATCATTGTTGGCACATTTTTTCCCCTTTTAAAAAAAAAATAATTCCTCTTGTGTGTGTGTGTGACTGACAGTGTGTGTGACTGACAGTGTGTGTGTCCGTGTGTGTGACAATGCCTTTTTTTGATATGGCTGAAAAGACTAAAGGCACTTAGTTTCAAGAGATGCCTGAAGTATGACCACAAACTGCCGAACTCTGACTGACATGACTTGTGCGTTTAATGCTTGGGCCTGGTGCACCTTCAAGAAGAATGTGCCATTTGTCATGACTTTCATCACCAGGCCCTTGTAAAGAGGAAAGGCCTGATAAAGTCTAGCTTTGATGTGACCATATCTGTCACTTCGAAAACTGATGTTAGCTCCCCTTCTTCCTCCTTTTCTAAGAAGAGGAGCCGCTCCGTTCCAACACTCTTGCCGGAACTGCCAGTTAAAAAGACGGTCTTCCCTGGTTCTCACAGTTTCGGCAGAACTGGATGAAAAGCAGATTCCAGAACCCACTACTTCCTTGATTCAGACTATTTCAACCTCCTCCATTCCACCGATCTCGGAACCAAAGGAGTTTTCTTTCAAGGATTTGCCTTGCACAAGGTACTTCCCGAAAATTTACCCCTTTGTGGACCGACTGCCAAGCTCATTCTTGGATAGACCTCTGTCCCCGTTGGTCTGCTTGATCACTCAACCAATAGCCTCACAGAGTCCAGTGTTCTGAGGCTAGTGGACCAACTCTTGGCAGCGAGGGGATTAGCCACATCTTTGGTTCGTAGCACTTCTATCCCTGGAACTTTACATGTCTTTAACCCGATTCCCATTCCTCCTGGGACTCCACCTGAGCATTGGGAGTTCCCAGTTCCGACATTCCTGGTGTCTACTGTATTGGCACCAGTGTGAGTCTGGTCTCTGGCACCAGTAACTGCCCTGAGCTCTTCAGTTCTGTTGGAACCGAAGACTTCTCTGGGTTAGAGCTTCATTGTCTGCTCTGGAAAGAGTGGATTGACACTGATCTTATTGGAGCCATGTGTTTCTCAGGGCTCCAGCACATGCAAGTTTGACTCTGGCTTCAGGCTCTGTGGTGGTTACCTTTGTGCGGGATGGGAACACTGTTTCGAAGGAGTCTGTTTCAATTTGGGGCTCCTATTCCTCTACAGGGGGGCCTGCTTTCCAGGTCATAGAGAGGGCCTTGTCCATTGTGGGATCACAGTTGATTCCTTTCTCATCAGAACAGCATCTTGGTCTTTCCCCACACCCAAAGCTACCACCAGCCTGTGACCTGGGACAGCGGGCACAGAAACCTCAGGATTCAGCAATGGTGGTTATGTTCTCTGCAGACACCTCCCTGGCCAGTCCCCCCAACGAGATGTCCTGGAAGAGAAAGTGCAAGAGGAAGCACTTTGACTCCCCTGAAGAGTCTTACACAGAAGATACTGACTTTGAAGTGGAAGGTTCCCCAAGGTCACACCCAGAAGATGTCTCATTCTGTGCCATTCTAAAGATCCTTAAACAGAGGGGTTCCTGGACTTCCCAACAGCCTTCCTCAGAGGAGTCAGTAGACCTAGAGGCTTTCCCTGCCTGACCATCTACTACTTGGATCTCTCGCCTGCTGACTATCTAACTTGATTACACATTGGGCTTGGAAGATTCCTGATTCCATTGAAACAATCCCTAAGAGACCAGACGGTATATTGTCAGCTCCCATGGTTCAGCAACATTGGGGTGAAGGAGTGCCAGTAGATTACATGGAGATAGAGGCAGCCACCGAAAAGGTACTTGCTGATGAAAGTCCTACTATCCATCCTCCTAAGAAAGAGTCTAGGACGATGGATAGATTCTGGAAGGGAGTATACACTTCATCGACCTTCTCACTTAGGTCCTTTTTTTCTTCATGACACATTTCACTAGCCTTCAAAGAGATCTGATAAAGGAGCTATCAGACACTCTAGCAGGAACTGTAGCTGAGTGGGTTCAGGCTAAAGTAGCTTCTCGGCTGACGATGCTTGTTACGATATGTAATTCGTCCATGAGGCTTATTGCGTGCACAGCAGAAGAGATAACTAGGGCAGCAAGCTCTGGCATTGTCATGAGGAGACATGCCTGGATGTGCTTATGTGAGTTTGCGGAGCCATTTAAGTCTTGTTTTGTCAATGCTTCCTTTGAAGGAACATCCCTTTTTGGCCTGAAAGTTAGAGACTGTTGCCAGATGAAATACATTTTCTGCCATGGGAATACAGTTTCCACTTTTCAATGGCCCTACTCGAGGAACCAGAGGAGTGGTAAACTACGGTTCAAAAAGTCCCAAGGGCCTTTCCAGGACTTGCATGGTAACGACTCCCCCTGGGGCAGGGGGGGGGGGTTAACACCTTGCTAGAGGCAGAGGTGGCCTGCAAAATCAGGGTTCCAGGGATTCCTTCCCTGCTAATTCCTATCAGTGCTCCTGAATAGAGGCCCGATTGCCATCCTGTGGAGGCAGTCAGGGGATGACTTTCCCTACACCTATTTGCCTGGCTAGCCATAACAATGGACTATTGGGTGCAAAGGATTATAACCACAGGTTACAATATTCCCTTCTCAAAACAACCCAAGCAACCAAAGAGAATCCCAGATGTTCCACCCAGTCACACAGATGTGGCCATTCTATAAATTCAAAGACTGCTCGATAAGAGCCATCCAAGTAGTCCCACCAGACCCAATAGGGTCCAGGGTTTACTCAAGATATGGAATCAAACCTACAATCAAGGATAAGTGAAGATCGGCAGCACAAATGAGAAGTTATGATAAAACATAACTTCTTTTTATCAAGCTCACATGTCCCAGGTATATGTTATCCCTTTAGTCTCAGCTGGGAGGGGTTCTGTCTGACCTACCTGATTCTCAGGCTAAGTCCACTGCTTTTTCTTTGCTGGGATCCACATCTCAGGTGGTTCCTCACTCCATTAAGTGCAGTTACAATGCTGCTGATGCCTCTTCTAGAGCTGTTGCTTCAGGCTCTGTTATGAGGCGATACTCCTGGTTTATCTTCAAGCTTTGCCTGATGATATTAAGGCTAAGCTTCTTGATGCTCCCCTAGATGACCAAAATCTCTGGTATGCCATTGGCAGATTTAAGACCTTACAGGACCAAGCCAAGGTTATGAAGGACCTGCAACAGATTTTTGTCTCTTATTTCCTAAGTTTTAAAGGAGTTATCCTGCTAAAACTGACTTTGTAGACAGTCTCACCAGCCTTCCAAAGGCAAGAAACTCTCTAGGTGTCTTTTTTTCTGGCAAACCAACTCAGACGCCTAGACCTCAGAAGCCTTCCTTTTAGGACAAATCTTTCTTTGTGTTGTATTCCACCTTCTCTTCCCTTCGGCCAGTTTCCCTTTTCTCTCATACTTTCCCTATCACTCCCTGTTTGGAAATAGATTACTTAATTCTTGGGTTCTTTTAATCACCTGTCAGGGCTGCTTCATGGTCTGGATGTCTCCTCACCTCTTTTTGGGCATTTCTCATCTCCCTTCAGATCAAATTCCCCATTTTTCAGGAGTGTTGCAGTATTCAACCCATACCAACAGCCCTGAGGGGTACCGTGTATTATTCCAGGATGTTTCTGGTCCTCAGAAAGGAGGGGTCCAGGAAGCCTGTTGTAGACCTTACTTTTCTGAATACTTTCCTCAAGGTACTCACTTTTGGGATTCTTTCCCTCCAGACTCCGTTTCCCCTCTTGTTTCCTCAAACCTTCCCATTGTCCCCTGGATCTGAAGGATAGTTGCCTTCATATTCCCATTCACAGTTTATTCAGGAAGTATTTAAATTCTTTTTTCCATGTCATTTTCAGTTCTCTGCTTTACCCTTTGGTCTTTCTACAGCCCTAAAGGTATTCACCAAGTCTCTGGTTCCAGTCATAGCTTTTTGCATGCTTCGTGGACTACAAATATTTCCTTATCTGGATGATCTGATCTTTCAGGCTTCCCTCTACTTCTAGGCTTCTGCAGGACCAACAATTTATTAGGGTCCTGTTGCACAGTCTGGGTTTCACTGTCGCTCTACAGAAGTCTGCTCTGTCCCCCTGTCAGAATCGCATCTTCTTGGGATGCAGGATTCAGACTGTTCAAATGCTGGAATCTCTACCTGTTCCCAAGGTGCTGTCTCTGATCTAAGAAACACTCTACCTCGCAAGTACGGCTGTGCACGGCCAACCCAACTTGAAAAAACCGCCAAAGCCAGCACGGAAAGTTCCAAGTCTGAATATTTATTGGAAATGGACTAGTGCAAAAAAAAGCACTAAAGTTACAGCTCGATCCTCATACTAGTTTCGGAAAAACCTTCTTCAGTGAGGAGGAAAAACAAAATAGCAGCTCACTGATAAGCAAGGATGCTTATAAAAGAGGCAGGACCAATCGAAAATCAAAGCACATAATTTATGTGCATACATAATTGGCAACCAAAAAGGTTTGATGCATCTTGATAAACAGACTGTTTCATTCAAATATAAATGAATATGTATGTTCAGTATAGTACAAAAAATAAGGACATTGTCAATTAACTTACATATAAGTAAAAAAAAGTGTAAAAACAGTGTCCTACTTATAAACAGTATATATAATATATAATACACAGTTGGAAAGTGGGTCTCTAACTGGCCCTGTCCCCCGCTTCCAGGTTGCGGCTCAGAGCCTTGACAGTTCCTAATTTTTACACTCTATTTCTGGACAACATATTCCTAGTCATTTTTAAAATGGAATTAGACAAGTTATTGGATGGTTGGTGTGCTGATAGAGAAGACATTGGCATATTCGGCCTAAGCCAAACCTCAAGCAACAACCAGAGTGAAATTAACATGGACAGTGGTGATAGTTGTGAAATGGCATTCCGTAATTTGGAAAAAGGTTTAAAAAATCTTAGAGCCAATATATGGCACCTAAGACTGTTTAAAGCATATTTACATAAAAACCTGGCACCTAGAGGATTGAGAATTAAACTCCATCCTTTAGTCGGCAGATCTGAACAGAGGCTGACAGAGGAATGGGATGAGGCACTTAGAAATGGATCTATGGTCTTTGTAAAGATCCTGGCTTCCTACTATGAGAGGATGATTGATGTTTGTGTCTCGGAAACTAAAGAATTAAGTGCAGAATGTAAAAAATTTCAATCCCATCACAACTATCATCAACGTCTGGATTGGTTGTCCAAGGAATTGACAAATTATGACAAATTGATCAAGGACCGAAAGGTCAAAAAATTTAATAGAGATGTGACTGATTATGCTAAGGGGCAACCCTTTCAAACACAGAGAACTGTCAGGTTTCAGGATTCACGGCCGGGTATGTCTGGGGGCAGGTCCAGGAAGAGACCAAGATCCATATTGAAACACAAAGACCATACATTTGCGAGCACATCAGGGGAGGAGTCATCCTATACAGATAGTGAGGGTGGATTGTCCACCAACTCCCCTCTAAGAAAGAAGACCACTCATCAGCATCTCCCTTTAGACAGGGTAGGAAATCCAGAGGGGGGAGGAAACACACCCATAGAACTAAGAACAGAATCCATGCCAGGTCTGATCCAAGCTTTACTGAGATAATGAATACACCTTTTGAAAATGTCTTAAATTTGTCAGATGTTGTACTCACGGATGCACAACACAATATCTTAAATAAAGGTTTGGGTTTCGTTCCAAGCTTCTTTTCTGATCATTATCTTACTTCTTTGGATGTTATGGAATACTGTAGGAAACTTAACCTTAAAATATTTTTTTCTGAACAGGACACTAGTAAATCTCAAAGATCTTCTGAATTCACTTTTAAAAAATCCACATTTCAGCCACCCATGAACAAGAATGTTGGTATTTTCCAACAAGCAGTGCTTAAAGATCTACGCTTTCCTCACTTAGAATGTAACATTGCCCCAGATAACATGACATCAGATGAGAAACAGGCACTTATGGAGCTCAGAAACAACCGAAATATTGCCATTTTACAAGCTGACAAGGGTGGTGCTGTGGTTATCCAAAACATGCAGGACTATATTCAAGAAGGTCTACGACAACTTTCAGATACCAAATGTTATCAGCATATGGGTATTGACCCAACCAAAAAATTTAAGGAAGAGATTGATATCTTTCTCACTTTGGCTATGGATGAGGGCATCATTAGTCCGAAGACTCTTCAACATCTTCAGGTTAAGGACCCTTCTAAGCAAATTCTATATTTGCTTCCGAAAATTCACAAATCCATCATTCATCCCCCGGGCAGACCAATTGTCTCTGGCCATGGCTCATTGACAGAACCATTGTCTGAGTTTCTAACCCAATATTTAAAACCCTTATTGATACATGTTAGAGCCAGAATTCAGGACACAACACAGTTTTTGAATATTATTCAGGATACCCAGCTTGACCCAAATTGGATTATCTGCACCTTGGATGTTAAATCTCTCTACACTAGCATACCCCATTGGGGAGGTTTACAGGCTTTGGATTTTTGGTTAACTAAATCTGAAATATACCCACCAGGGTTCAACACACTGCTCATATGCATGTGTGAACATGTTCTCAATAAAAATGTCTTTTATTTCCAAGGCGAATGCTATTGGCAATTGAGAGGAACAGCTATGGGTGCATCTTTTGCACCCATATATGCTGATCTCTTCATGGCATATCTAGAAGAATATGTGATTTATAATCCTCTACATAACATCTACCTTGTTGAAATGGACATTTGGAGGAGATACTTGGATGATTGCTGGATGGTGTGGCGTGCGGATACTGAATATCTTTCTGAATTTGTCGAATACTTAAACAATAATATATGGGGCATTGAATTTTCCATCACTTTTGATAAAGAACAGATTGATTTTTTGGATGTTACGATTTATCGTAACAAGGAACATACCTTGAATACGAAAACACACCGGAAGTATCCACAATTCAATTCATTACTTCATGCTTCTAGCATCCACCCACGTCACACCATCCGCAACATCCCCAAGTCTCAATTTCTAAGAATGAAACGTATCAACTCCTCCCAAATTGATTATGATACAGCTAAACATGATTTGAGACACAGATTTTTGGACAGAGGTTACTCTAAGTTTGATATTGAATCTGCCAGGATATGGACTGATAGACAGCATAGAGATTCATTATTAAAATATAAAAATAAAGATCAATACATCAAAGATGATACCATTAGATTTATAACTACTTATGGTAGGAACCATCAGATAGTGAGGGAGATTCTGAATCAAAACTGGAACATCCTTTTAGCCAATGACCATCTACGACAGATTTTGGGAAACAAATGTTCCATTACCTATAGGAGAGGTAAAACTCTGAGCACACTGCTCTCACATTTTAAACATAAGGAGAGTGGTGGTGCCCAGTACAAACAACTCACCATCTCTGGGGATGAACTGTTAGGCACATTTCCTTGTGGTCATTGCAGCTCATGTTGTCAGGTAAACAAGCTTAAACAATTTACTAGTGCCAATACGAGTAAAGTTTATGATGTACGTACATTTGGCAATTGTTCATCTACTTGGGTGATCTATTTAGCTACATGCCACTGTAATGCATTCTATGTGGGCAAAACTTCTCGCCCACTCAGAACCAGGATTAGTGAACATAGAAGTGAAATACGTAACAAAAAAACTACTAATGCTTTATACCAACATTCTACCAAACATACAACAGCCAATTTTATGTTCATGATCATTGACAAGGTTATGGGAAACAGACATAACCAATTGGGTTGGCAGAGCGTACTCAGCCATAAAGAAAAATATTGGACTATCCATTTAGGAGCACTATTTCCACCTGGCCTCAATGAACATCTGGGTTAATCAGAACATTCATGTTTTACATACATATATTTTGTTTTTTTGGTTATCTATTAAAAAGGGTATTACACTGTTATTACATGGATATACCTGTTGGATGGTCTTTTTTAGGATTATATGACCACCAGTTGATATAGATAACCATCCATTTTCTGCTGTGATTGACGACACGTGAACAATAACTGTGATGATTATATATACCACTATTGTTTGTACTTCATTCCAGATGTTTAAATCACATTCAGTATCAGATGTAACTGTACATTTTGGATAGAGATTGGTCAGGTATATAGTACCGGATCATTTCATATTTGAACTCTGGCCCTACAAATTTGTAGTGTAGTTGATATTTTGTGTTTTATCTAACTACATATCATATGTATGCCATAAACATGATATATTATTGATTACAGGTCATCACATAACTTACAAGATTTGTCATTGATTGTGTGCCATTCTGAGTTAGGTATTATATATTATATATACTGTTTATAAGTAGGACACTGTTTTGACACTTTTTTTACTTATATGTAAGTTAATTGACAATGTCCTTATTTTTTGTACTATACTGAACATACATATTCATTTATATTTGAATGAAACAGTCTGTTTATCAAGATGCATCAAACCTTTTTGGTTGCCAATTATGTATGCACATAAATTATGTGCTTTGATTTTCGATTGGTCCTGCCTCTTTTATAAGCATCCTTGCTTATCAGTGAGCTGCTATTTTGTTTTTCCTCCTCACTGAAGAAGGTTTTTCCGAAACTAGTATGAGGATCGAGCTGTAACTTTAGTGCTTTTTTTGCACTAGTCTATTTCCAATAAATATTCAGACTTGGGGCTGTCTCTGATCTACAATCTACTTCCAGTACTTGCTTCTTCTGCCTCGCATGCCTCCCTGGGAATTTCTTGAGGCTCTCGAGTTCATGTCCTCTACCATCCCCATGCTCCCTTCTGCCAAGTTACACATGAAGTTTCAGTGGTACCTGTGGTTGGTATGGCTTCAGCATTGCCACCCACTGGAATTTCCAGTTCCCTTACTTCCTTGGCTAAAATACAAGTTTCTGTGCACACATCTCTAAATCTAGGCATCATTTTCCATCTTCCTGCTTCATGTCAGGAGCTCTTTACAGATGCTTCACATCAGGGATTGGGGGGGGGGGGGGCTACGTCAGGCAGTATCTGGCCCTGTCATCAGTGACTGGGTCACATCAACATCTCGTCTCACCCACCAAACACATACAGTCACATCCTCCCACCAGCAGACTCCCACCACACCTGTTTTTCTACTTCACTGCACCCTACCTCTCATCTCTGATTGTGACACTTACCTTCTATAGTTTTTTTTCCTCTCATTCCCACAACTGCTTTTTCAATCACTGCCCTATTTTTAACTCTCCCCATTCCGCACTGCCCCAAATCCTCCAATTTTTCTATCTTTTTTTTTTTCATTTTTTTTCTTCCAGAAATATTGCACCAAATGTGAAACTCCAATACTCTCTTTACTTCTGCACTACACTGTCAGGCCTTCTCTTCCTAGCCTATAAAGCCTCTGACCCCCACAATGCGTGCATTAATAGGCATCACCCCAATGCTCAGACTCTCACTAATCAGCAACCTCCACTCAAACCTTATACCTACATCTGCTCACAAATGTACACTTCCAGCTCTCTCCTTTATCTGTTCAAACATATAAAATCCTCACACCCTCAACTACCCACTTTCAGAGTGCCATCAGGTAATTGCCAAACTGAAACACCTACTTCTACGCTCCCTTAAACACATCAGATTACAAGCTGATATCCATCCCAACCCAGGTCCTAAAAGTGGCTTGCATCCATCTCCACTGCACTCCCCAAACACTCTCTAAGCTTCTCCTCTACCCAAACTCCCTCTGGAGCAAACCTTCAAACACCTCTACCAACTACTTCGAAATCTGACCTTCTCGTAACCAGTTTCAACCTTAGAAGCCTTGTAAATAAAATGAGTTCCATGCCACTCTAGCCACCTACTCTCCTGACATAGCTGTTATAACAGACACCTGATTAAAACCTCACATCAAAGACTCAGAAATTACCTACAGTAGTTATAATGTAATTAGACAAGATAGGCTAAACAAAAGGGGTGGTGGTGTAGCAGCTATGTTCAAAGACTCTCTAAAATTAGAAATAAAAACTAAATTGCACATCTCCAGACATCCCTAATGCAGAAATTCTCATTACTTGTCTGCAAATAAATCAGCATAAAAACTTGATTGTCATAGCTGCATATCTGCCACCTGGCATCTGAGCATAGAACTTCTCCTATCTTGCTCTGCCTGCACATTCAGGCAAGAAAGTATCATCCTAGGTGACTTTAATCTTGATTGGCTCTCCTGCTCCTCCAACTGCCCTTCCAACGTTATCAGCCTGTATAATTTCTCTCAAGTTATAAACTGCCCCACTCGCACTAGTAAACAATCTAAAAATGAGTCACTGCACTGTTGGACTGGATATTAACTAACAAGCCAGACCTAAGTTACCAAGCCGGTTTCCTTCCCAGCAGCTTCAGTAACCACTCCCCTACATTTCTACTTTAAAGAAGTAGTCCAGCTCAGTCTTGCAATCTCATCAAATTCATCTGTAATAAGAAACACTTCTCCCCTGATCTATTTAATCTATTACTCAAACGTTGTGATTGGGCACCATTACATACCCTAAACCTGTACTTGGCTGTTAAATTCTTCAACAACAAATTTCTTGAAATACTAATTAGCCTAGCCCCCACCAGAAAAGTTCACTGCAAATCCAAACAACTCCCATGGCTTTCTCATGAAGCCAAACAACTGATTAAACAAAGGGACATAGCAAGAGCCCTGTACTTATCCATCAAAAACAAAACTGACCTCCAGTTATCAGCAACTAAGAAAAAAATATTTACAGTGATAAAAAATACTACTTCCAGTCCTCCCAACAAAAGTTCTTGCACCACCCATGGAAATTCTGGCAAACAGTCAACCTCCTCCTAAACCCTGGTAAATCCTAAACCCCCACGCCTTCCACTACCAATGCATCAGAACCCTTGGCCTCACAGTTCAACTCTTACTTTATCAACTCCATCTCTAGCCTCTTGGGCAACTACCAACAATTGCCTCTCACACTCCCCTCCCCTGCCTCTAGCTCTTCAAACTCATTCTCTTTCAGTCCTATTCAAACATCTTACATTAAAAAGCTCTTGGGGAAACTAAAACCATGCTGACTGGCAGCAAATTATCTGCGTAATGAATTCCTAAAAATACCATCACCATCCATTGCCTGTCTTGTCTCTATACTAATTAATTTTGCCATCACCGAACAATATGTACCGCCTACTCTGGAAAGTTGCCCACATAATCCCCTCCACAAGGGTGGCCCCTCTAGGGACATCTCTAACTACCGCCCCATAGCTATCCTCTCACCCATTTTCAAGATACTAGAGAAATGCATTCAGCAACAACTCCTCAACCACTTTACCTCTAATAACCTTCTGTCTGAAACCCAGCATGGATTTAGACCCTAGTATAGTACAAACACAGCCTTTATTATCTTTCACAAATACTATTCATCACTTTATAAACAATGGTGAGCTAGTCTCCGCTGACTTGTCAAAGGCTTTTGATACCATCTTCCACCAATTTCTTCTTAATGAACTTGCTACATGCAATCTCAGTGCCACATCCCTGACCTGGTTACTCTGTTATCTTTCAGACTGTAAACAGGCTACTAAATGGGAGAAAAAATCTTTCCCCACTAATACTAGTATCCACTGGTGTACCCCAAGGTTCAATACTTGGCCACCTTTTCTTTATCATATTCACTAATAACCTTAATACTGCTACCCAACTTGCCTCAGTCATTCAGTACACTGATAACTCTCTAATCTGCTCTGCCACCTCCCCACAAGAACTACAAGTAAAGATGCAAAAAGCTTTCCATGAAATAGAAACTTTCCTATCAAACCACCAACTCATCCTAAACCCAAAGACCAAGTTACTATTTTTCACAAACAAAACCGCAAAGTCTTTCTCCCTACCACTCTATTCAATCCACAAGTGGTGCTAAAATTGTTCCAACTTCCCAGGCAAAGCTCCTATTTATTACAATTGACGACCACCTCAAATTCGATTTTCATATTTTCCTAACCATCAGAAAGGTCTGTTCTAAAGTCGGAGCTCTCTACAGAGCCAAACCTTACCTAACACCCCGAGCCAGGCTTGCACAGCAAGATGTCAGCTTCTCTCTATACTTCTCTACTGCTCTCATAATTTCACAAACCTGCACAAGGCCGACCTTCAAAACCTAGAATACTGCTATAACAAAATTGCTAAATTTGCCAAAAACCATCCCTGTAAAGCCCATCACTGTTCTGCACCTCAACTTAACTGGCTACAACTTCCAAACCTGTTAATATCAAACCAAATTACACTTGACCACAAAATCATACACAACCCCAATAGCTGCCCAGCAATTTCAACCCTCATTCAACTACAGGCACATACTAGGTCCCTCATATCTTCAGATAGGCCTCTCCTTAAAATTACTAAATCACATAACTATTATGGCGACTCCCTGTTCTCAAACAAAATAGCTAAGTCCTGGAATGCTCTGCCCCCTGGCTTACACATCACCTCCTTCTCTTCATTTAAAACAAAACTAAAAGCCCTCTCAGTTCTTTCTGCCTTAGTTTGTATCACTTGGAGGATCACCTGCTTATTTGCATCTCTATCATTGCTAATGTATCTCCCTACTCTAATCTGTGCACAAACTGGTTACAATCAGCAAGTCAATGTAAAGACACACTCCCAACCTTAATAAACTTTGCTGTCTCTTCTCTCCTTCACTTTACAGGTAGTTTGAATTATTACTTACCCTCTCTGAGGCCTTCACTGATTGCCTCTCTGGTTTCTTTGCATTCCACCTGGTTTACACCCCTTGTGCTATCTCCCTCCCCCAATACAAAGTCTGTATTAGAATCCTGCTGAGCATGGAGCCATCTTTAAATTTCTAGTCTCCCACCAGGACACAAGTGCTTTCAGCAATTACATTCTGCTAGCAGGTAAGCCATTAGACCTCAGGAATTTGTTTTAAAAGTATTCAGATTTGTACAGTAATACTTACTTTTTCTCTTGCCTTGGTTGGCTCTGGCCCTGCCCCGCTCCGTTCGCCCTCGCTAACGCTCGGGCTCTCTCCGCTCCCCTGCCCTGCCCACTATTCCCTCCCGCCCCCACTACCTCTACATTTATAGTAATCATAGCCACACCCCCAGCTCACCCTCACATCACCTCCACCAATCACAGCTCCTCAAGTCATATCACATTAAACCACACCAACTTGCTCCACACAAAATACTCCCAATCACTCTCATTCCCACTAGGCATTTTTTGCATCACCCACACTACTTCCCCATCCACATATAGTGCAACCCTATAATTCCTATTCAGACCCCCCCACCTAGAAACAACATAAACTTTATAACCATGACTATCACACAACTAAATCTAGTCTGTCTTCTCATAATTCTTTACAACACTACAAGTTATCACTCTAGCAATATCCCTAAACTTAGTAGCACAACACTGCATTATGCACTCTCATACACAGACACCACACATTATAATATCTGCCCACTCTTATTCAAGAACTACATAACGGACCAATTCAGAACTAAACACATATGCTCTCATTCCTACTCCAAAAAACACAATACTTTCTCACACTCCTCACCAAACTCCAACATCTGTATAACCATTTTAACTCCAGGCTCACCATAAGTGGGGATATCCACCCCAACCCAGGCCCAAATCCATCCTGTCCAACACAAACTGCTCAAACACAAATGTCAGAACATAACACCCCCACTTTCTTCATCCCTGGGCAAATCAACAACAGCAGCAAAACCAACCATCTTTTAATGCTAAATATTAATATTAGAAGTATCAAAAATAAAATACCTGAACTCCAGGCCACAATAGCACACTACTCCCCAGACATAGTTGCTTTAACAGAAACCTGGCTAAATAAAAACATAGCTAACTCAGAAGTTCTCCTTACCGGCTACAATATCATAAGACAAGACAGACCACTTCGTAAAGGGGGTGGAACTGCCTTACTCTACAAGTCCAACTTAACTGTCCGTCAATTACCAAACTCCTACCCCTCCCCAAATAATTGGGACATACTTATCTCACAACTTCAACTTCACCCTAAAAAGGTCATCACCACAATTGTGATCTATATTCCACCTGGTAATACACCTGCTAGCCTTGAAGACTTCTTATCCTGGTGTTCTTCCACATACTCACAAGAAACCCTTATTCTGGGGGGACTTCAACCTAGATTGGTTCACCTGTATACCAGAACCACCAAGTAATCTAATAAATCTCCATAGCTACCAGCAGCTAGTCCAAATTCCAACTAGGTGTGATAAAAAATCTAAAAGGGAATCCATCCTTGACTGGGTCCTAACTAGCAACCCCACATTGTACCCTCACATAGGCAGTCTCCCAGACACCTTAAGTGACCACAACATAATATACTTATACTTTATACGTAGTAGAACAAGCATATGCAAAATCACTAACTATATATCCACTTGAAACACAAAAAAATTCTCTCCTGAGGTCCTCAACACTTTACTGTGTAACTGTGACTAGACCCCCCTAAAAACCCTCCCACTTGACCAGGATGTAGCATATTTCAACAAAACATTTCTACAACACCTAGACACTG
This sequence comes from Protopterus annectens, assembly GCF_019279795.1. NCBI lineage: Eukaryota > Metazoa > Chordata > Ceratodontiformes > Protopteridae > Protopterus > Protopterus annectens. The sequence goes on along the minus strand of NC_056743.1, from coordinate 876,291,372 downwards.
TCACTCCATTGCGCAAAATCAAGGTTAGAACCTCTACAAACCCCTGGCTCAGTAAAGAAACCAAACAAATCCTCAAGTCCAGAGACACTGCCTGGCGTTACTATCAAAAAAACAAAGAAACATAAAGCCTAACTAAGTACCAAGAACTGCGCAACCGTGCAAAAAAATGCATTAGGCTGGACAAAAAATCCTACTACACAAAATTACAAACTAAATGCCAACACAATCCGCAAAAATTTTGGCAAAATGTAAACCAGCTACTAAAATCCACCCAAAAGGCTACCCCCAAACCAACCACCCCTGACAATAAAGTTCCCATCGAAACACAATTCATCTCCCACTTTGTGAACTCAATTCTATCCTTAGTATCACAGGACAGTTCCTTCCTCACTATCCCCCCCAACACAAATAACTCTAATACTAGCTTTACCCTCAAAACAGTTTCCACCACTTCAATCAAAAGCATGCTCTCCAAACTAAAAACCTCATCAACAGCAGCCGACCTACTCCCCAGCTATTTCTTGAAACTCACAGCAGATGCTATTGCTATCCCAGTCTCCACTCTCATAAACAGATCAATTGTTGAAAACTATGTGCCCAAACTCTGGAAAATACCCTATGTTACACCCATACATAAAGGCGGGACCTCCACTGAACTTAATAACTACAGACCCATTGCTTTACTCTCCCCCCTGGCCAAAATCCTAGAAAAATGCATCCATACCCAGATGCTAAACTATCTCCTAGACTGCAACATCCTGTCACCTACTCAGCATGGTTTCAGACCTGCCCATAGTACCACTACAGCTCTCCTCTGCTTCACAGACACAGTAAACAGTCTCAAAAATGAAGGCCTGCAAGTGTCGAGACTTTTTTTGGATATGTCTAAAGCATTTGACACAGTCTCACACCAAATCCTGCTAAACAAACTAAACCAATATCATCTATCTAATTCCACTCTTACCTGGTTCCAAAGCTACTTAACTGACAGGTACCAAGCTGTGAAATGGGAAAATTCTCTCTCCTCAGCTGCCCATAATTATAGGAGTCCCACAGGGTTCTATCTTAGGACCACTACTATTCACAGTTTTCACAAATGACCTCCACACAGCATGCATCTATAATTCAGTATACAGATGACACTACCTTAATCTGTGCTGCACAAAACATTCCCACCCTCCTGCAAACAACTCAACTAGCATTCTCTGATGTTGAAATCCACCTTACCAAAGCCCAACTTATCCTCAATCCAAAGAAAACTCAGCTTATGATTATAACAAGTTCTAACAAAAACACTAACCGTCAATTCACTATCTACTCCACAAATGCTACTCCAATTGCTCCAGTGGCACAGGCTAAGCTATTGGGAATAACCATAGACTCCCACCTAAAATTTGATAGTCATCTGAACTTAACTATTAAAAAAGTACATGCCAAACTGGGGTCACTCTACCGTATCAAACTATTTCTTACCAACAACACAAGATCAGCCATTGCTCACTCCCAACTTCTATCCACCCTACTCTATGCATCCCCCATTCTGACTAATCTCAACAAAACTGAACTAAGCAAAATGGAAGCTTGCTATAACAGAATTGCCCGTTTTGCTGCAAATTGCTCATATAGAACTCATCATTGTACTGCTTTGAGACAGCTCCACTGGCTTGAACTGCCCAACCTCCTAACCTACAATCAGCTCTGCCTCTGTCATTCTATCTATTACCTCCCCAATAAGTGCCCTGCCCTCAAAAACCTAGTACAACATCACTCAGCCAAAAGGCCTCTTAGATCATCAAGCAAACTACTACTAGAAGTCACCAACAGCTACAATAGCTTTGGAGATGCACTATATAGTAGTTCGGTGGCTAAAAAATGGAACTCTGTCCCTACTAGCATTCAAAACACATCATCCAAAGCCTCCTTTAATGACCTCATCAGGCAACATCTCAAGCAAAGTTGGCAGTGCCATGATTGCTCCCCAGGCTAGTGAAAGCGGATAACATATGCATACTAAATCTAGAGCAATTTATAATAGTTTTTCAGTCTTACTCACAAACACTGGCTAATCTACAATGTACGTACTGTACCTGTGTACTATGTATGTTTTCTACCTACATTCCAAAGTTCAGCTGTACACCACAAATCTATTACTTACCTTTATTTTTAAAATTAATATATTTTTTGATTGTTCTCTCCACTGTAACTGTTTGTGCCGCATGCCACTGTAAAAACATGTCTCTTGTAATTTGTGTGTATACTGATTATGTCTAAATAACTAAATGTGTCTGTAATTTTTCTTTGTGGAGCTTTTCTCCGCGGGCCTCTGCTGAAAAAGGGCCTTTTCGGCTCAGTCAGACACCCCCGGTTAACAAATGTAAAATAAATAAATAATAAAAATACTGCCAGCAAGTGGCTCTGCTCCTGTAGTCCCCTGGATAATCTCTCTCCCACACGTTTCTCTCCTTGCACTCTATTCACTCTTTACAGCTGAAAGCTTGTTTTTTTTTTCTTTCTATTTTCTATTCAATTTGAATAGTTAATTGAATTAGAAGTGTATATATATATATATATATATATATATATATATATATATATATATATATATATATATATTTATATATAGTATGTAATTTTGAATGGTGTAGTGAAATCTGAAGAAGCGTGCCTTGGTAGCACGTGAAAGCGCTTATTCATCTGCAATAAATTTCGTTTTATGTTTCATTTTGTGGTGGTCCTATCCTGTTTTTTCCTGATATTTTCTATTCAAGTAACTTCTATTTGTTTTTCCCAGTTTTTGACTGTAAATACTGCAAGCATCTTAAAAATTTAATTGTTTTAAATTTTCGTAATGTTTGTATTAATGCATTCATTTTTTTCTCTTCTCTGTCTCAAATTGCTGCAATATATCTATTGTGTGCACATAGCTTTATAAGGTACTATTTCAGTATGTCTCGTACTCTACACCATGTATTGATATGATTTTTATAGCATTATTTGCTTTATTTTGTATTTTTCTCTGAATTATTTCTCCATTTTTAATATTTTTAATATTTTTAATGTTTTTAAATATTTTTCTTTGTGGAGCTTTTCTCCCCGAGTCTCTACTGAAAATGGGCTACTTGCCCAGTCAGACACTACCTGGTCAACAAACATAAATAAATAAATGTGGGCCCTTATCTTTGGTCCTCAGGCCCTTTAAAGGTCTATACGGACAATGCCACAGTTGTGTGGTACATCAGCAGGCCGGGTGGGCAGGGTCCCATCTCCTTTGCAGACTAACCCTTCAGGCCTGAGATCTATCTATCCAAATGCAGGTCTCTTTGCAGGCAGTCTACATTCCTTCAGGTCAAAATCTGGTGGAAGACTGTCTGTGCAGGTCCAGGGCACATCTTCCTGAATGGATACTTCAGAGAGAGGTGTTTTTGGACATAGTTGATTGGTGGGGTATTCCTTAAGTAGATCTTTTTTTCCACCCTTTTGAACAGGCAGATTCCTCACTTCTGTTCTAGAACCCAAAGTCGTTTGGCTTGGAGGATTGGCGCCATGCCTTTTTCTTGGAAGGGGGATGTCCCTTTTATGTTTTCTATCCTCTTCCTTTTGTTCTCAGGCTTCTGCACAAGATCAAACAGGGCTCAAAGCAAATCTTGTTAATGACTCTCTTTTGGCCCAGACATCATTGGTTCCCCATCCTTTATCATCGGCCAGGGGCGCAAACATCAAGAGTTTCTTCAGCAGATGGATCTTCTCACAGAAGACAAGGAGTTTATAAACTTCACCGGGATCCCTTTTTCACTGGTGTCCCTTTGGATGTTCATCGTGTTACCCTGCTGCAGTCATCACACTAGGGTTATCCTGCCATCAGGCGGTCCTGCAATCGGCCCGAATTCCAAAGTCTTGGTCCGGCGTCTGTTGCTGTCGCTTCCTCCCTGACGTCAGTGCGCCAGGGGTATACAAGAGGCATCCAACGCCATTTTTTCCAGTATTTCTTGCCGCGCGGTGCCCGAAGCAGAAGCAGTTCGCAAGTGCCAGTCTGCCGACACCTGAGATTTTCGAATTGAATTTCAGTCCGAAGTCTTCAATAAAGCTAAGTACCCCGTTGGGGAACATTTTCTTGCCTCAGTCCGATGTCAGAAAAAGTTAACAATTGCATTTCTTGTGGGAAGCAAATACCTCATAAAGACTTCCATTCCTATTGTATTCCTTGCCTAGGCTCAGACCACGATGTCACAGGTTGTCGGTTTTGTGCTAGGTTTAATAAAACACCGTTTTGACTTCGCACGGCATTACTTTGGTAGGAAATTGAATTATATCATGCCGTCGGAGCAGCCGACTACTGCTACTCATAAGGAGAGGCAGCCTAGGAATAAGCCAGACACCGAGGCCTCAGCTGGGCCTGTCGCCGGTTCTTCTGTTTTCAGTGAGGCGCCTACGCAGCCCCTGACGACCACAGAGCTGGAACCCCAGACAGCTGCGGATTCCCATGCGGAGTCTACTAGGCCGACACAGCCTTCTACCGACACCGGAGCAGAACTAGACACCGGTGCAACGGAAATGCCTTCGGTTTCTGAAGGTGTCTTCAGACAGACTACACTCGCCATTAAATCTTATGCTAAACTTAAAACTCCTTTAAAACCTAAGAAAACTGTACATCAGTCTACAGTTCAAAGCCCCATGCCTAAGAAAAAAGATGCTTAAGATGGCTGAAGATTTGATTACCCTTATCAGGGGTTCCCATCCCCCTCCTGATAAGACCAAGACAAGAGGAGGATTATGCATCCTCTGACCAGGTTTCTCTCTCCTCAGATTGTGAGGAACAGGATTACGCTTTTCCACCTTATGAAGATTCTGATGCTGAAGACTCTATTCCCTCAGCATCTCCTCCTGAAGACTACTCCTTTGGGGAAACTTTGCATACCATGAGGGAACATTTCCACTGGGAAGGCCAGGATTACGCAGATTCTAAGAAAAGGCTCAGAGAGTTCCTTTTACTTCCCCAGCACAGACCTCTTGCTATCCCCCCTGTTCTGGATATTGTGGATGATGTTTACTTGAAGTCTAGTTTAAATCCAGACTCTCTTCCTCCTGCTCCAGCCAAACCAGACAGAGATACTACAGAGTACCTGACTCACATAAATTCCTTTATAAAAGCCCTGTAGCTGACACAGAAGCTATTTCCTAGGGTCCTAAGGGAGCAAAAGCTTCAATGGCTAAAAATCCTGTGCCCTCAAAGAGATTCCAGAGCCCTAGATAGATGGGGCAAGAAAATGTACACCTCAGCTACTCTGGCTATGAGAGCATTAAATTGCCAGTTTCACATGTTCAAATATCAACAATTTCTAATGTCTCAGTTAAAACAAAAAATGAGCAGACATTCAGAACTGCCTGATTTCAAAGAAATGCAGGATCTGTTGCATGCAGCTGAAGAGGTGAGCAAACATACTTTACAATGCGGATTTGACTCATTGGAAGCTTCTTGTAGAGCAGCTGTTACTGGCTCTGTCTTACGTAGGCATGCTTGGTTAAAAGAACAAACCCTCCCTGACCATATTAAAGCAAAATTATTGGATGCACCTTTACAACAGGATGTATTATTTGGTGTCAAAGCAGAAGAGGTTTTAAAGAAAATGGAGGATAAGGCAAAGTCTATGCAAACGGTCAAGGATTTTTTGCAGGTACAACCCCCTCGATTAAGCAGAAATTGGCCAACAAAGAACTGGTCCTTTCCAGCTTCAGACATCACAGAGGGGTAAATACAGACGCCCAAGGGGCAGAGGTCAGTCACAGGGCCCTTACAAACCTCGCCAATGGGGTTCTTCTACCCAGAAAGGAGGAGAAGACAGGCCCCAAGTTAGCAGAAGACCATATCAATGACTCTATCCTCAAACTACCAAGCAATTCTCTCCTGGCAACTCCCTTGGGAGGAAAACTAGCATTTTTTGCAGACAACTGGCACATCATCACAAAAGGCAGATGGGTTCTAAACATTGTCTCTCAAGGATACAGATTCCACTTTCATACCTTACCAAGGAACAAGGGAATGCCAAACCTGCCACCAAATCAGTGGGCCGAGGCACAAAAACAAATTACAGCTCTCATGAACATGAGAGCCATTCAGCAGCTACCTACACAGGAGCAAGGACACTGATTTTACTCAAGACTCTTCCTAGTCCCAAGAAAGGACAAAGCATGGAGACCCATTCTGGATCTTTCAGTTCTGAACACCTATCTGCAAGTACCAAAATTCAAGATGCTAACACTACAGCAGCTTCTTCCCATGCTGGGCAAGAATGCTTGGCTAGTCACTATGGACCTCAAGGAGGCATACCTGCATATCCCCATCAGACAAAATTGCAGAAGATACCTCCGCTTCATTGCAGGTTCAAAGCATTACCAATTCTCTGCACTGCCCTTTGGCTTATCTACTGCGCCCAGGGTCTTCACAAAATGCCTGGCACCAGTAATTGCATACTGCAGACAAAGAGGAATTCAAATATACCCATACCTGGACGACTGCCTTATTCAAGCAGAAAGTAAAGACATTCTTTTAAAGCATCTGGCATTTGTCAAACACCTTCTAAGTTGTCTAGGGTGCACAGTAAACGAAAATAAATCAAAACTAGTGCCCTCACAAAACATAATATTCCTGGGTGCCAGCTTGAATACAATGGCCCAGATGGCTTATCTCGCGCCAGACAAGCAGCGTCAACTGTTTCAATATTTCAAAATAATGGCAACAAATACCCAACTCCCTGCAAGAAAAATTCTGCAGGCCTTGGGATTCATGGCATCTTGCATACTACTAATACCATTTGCAAAGCTGCATATGAGGAAATTACAATGGTACCTGAAAAGTGTATGGACTCAGCACAGCCACAGCTTGGAAACAATGATACCACTCATTCCCTGCCTTCAACAGGAGTTTCTATGGTGGGCACAGGCATGTCACCTCAACAAGGGTCAGCCTTTCACCTTACCCACAGCCAGGCAAACTATGACAACAGATGCATCGGACTATGCCTGGGGAGCACACATGGCAGGGCAGTGCATTCAGGGCAAATGGACTACAGATCAGAGGCATCTGCATATCAATCAAAAAGAAATGCTAGCAGTACAGAATGCCTTAACAGCTTTCAAGGACCTTCTACACCAAGGACAACTACTAATAAAGACGAACAATATCACAGTCGTGGTACATAAACAAGCAAGGGGGCACACATTCCTACCCTCTATGCAGGCAAGCAATAGCCTTATGGAACACTGCACTGTCTTACCAGGTTCAAGTACGAGCACAATTCCTGCCAGGACCGAAAAACACATTGGCAGACGACCTAAGCAGAAACATCATGGATCCACACGAATGGAAACTAGATCCGCAAGTATTTGCAATGATAGTTCAAAAATGGGGATGCCCAGACATAGATCTGTTTGCAAGCCCCCACAACCACCAACTTCAAAAATTTTGCACAAGGACCTTCCATCCACTAGCTTGGAAAGTGGACGCCCTCTCATTCAGTTGGAAAACATTAACAGTGTATGCCTTCCCTCCACTACCTCTTCTAGCAAAAGGTACTGCTGAATGTCAAATTAGAGACACCACAAATGATACTTGTTGCACCAGACTGGCCACGCCAGCATTGATACCCAATTTTAAGGAACATGGCCCACAGCCCACCATGGATTTTGCCACAAATTCCACACCTGCTCACCCAGCGAGATCATCAGATTCTACACAGCCAGCTCAAGACTTTAAACCTAGCTGTATGGCAAATTGCCTTAACAACCAGCCAACACCTTTATCTAAGGCTGTTATGGATGTCATTCTGGAGGCCAGGAGAACCCAGCACCAGGAAAACCTATTCAGACAAATGGAAAAGATTTTGCGCCTGGACCCAGGCTAAAGGCCTAAACCCCTTGATCCAAACATCCCTCAGATTCTACAATATTTAACTGAGATGTTACACAAAGGACTTTCCTTTTCATCTGTTAAGATCCACGCCTCCGCAATTTCAGCTCATTACAGTACGGATCCTCTTTTATTCTCACATCCACTCCTGAGACAGTTTCTCAGAGGGGCTAAGAACTTAAGACCGCCAAGGAGAGCTCCAACACCTACTTGGGATCTCAACTTTGTTCTGGAAAAGCTTACACTTCCGCCCTTTGAACCAGCCTTTTCTGCTGATTTAAAATTTCTTTAATGGAAAACTGCCCTACTACTAGCAATAACCTCAGCTAGAAGTCTCAGAGCTACAGGCACTAATGGCA